>NW_006921730.1:6286949-6327110 GCF_000298275.1 Orycteropus afer afer
GACTCGACGGCATACAACAACAACAACAACAAGGAGCTAATAGTGTAGTGGTGGTAGTGGCATAGTGGCTGCTAACCAAAAGGTCGGTGGTTTGAACCCATCAGCTGCTCTGTGGAAGAAAGGTGGGGTAGTCTGCTTCTGTAAAGATTTACAGCCTTGGAAACTCAACGAGGCTTGCTATGAGGCGGAATCAATTTGATGGCAGTGAGTTTGGCTTTTTGGAGAATGGCTCCTATATTCCTGATTTGTACCAGATTACCTCTGTCTTTTTAACATTGTGACAAAGCCAAATATTTCTGACTCATTGTCTACAATGTGCATTACAGGATATGAAATAATGCAAATGGAATAACAGAAAACAATCCTTCTTTCCCTCACTTAGGACTATCCCCAGTAGTCTCTATTCAATAATATTTGCATCAACTTCCCTTACTCAGCATTTGATATCTTTCTTGAGATGTGGTGGAGCACAGAGGTTAAAAGCATGACCTCTGGAGCCAGGTTCCTGAGCTGTTAACTTTCTCTGTTATTTATGATGTGAGAGACTTCTCTTATAGTATTATTACTTATAAAATGGGAAAGTAATAGTACAAATGTCATTTATTACTCATAGGGCTTAAAGGAGTTAGCACAACCTTGTATCCTTACTTCCTTAAAGTCTAATCTAAACAAAGCAGTCAGAGTGATCCTTTTAAAACACCTGTCAGATCACATCACTCTTCTACTCAGTTCCCAGTGGTGGTTTTGCATCTGCAATAGTGTAAAAGTCAAGGTCTTGACAATGGCTGAGGGGTCCTGACCCTTCTCTGACTGGTCTGATCCCTCTGGCTTTCATGCTTTCTCTCAAACTCGTCAAGTATGTCCCTTGTTCAGGGCATTTGCACCTGGTGTTCTTTCTGCTTGAAAAACCCCTCTCTAGAAATCTTTGTAGCTTACTCCCTTATTTCCTTTAGGTCTTTGCTCAAATGCATCTTTATGCTGAGGTCTTTCCTGATCGTATTTGTAAAAAATCAACTTCATCTGACAATATCCGTTTCCCTTACCTACTTTACTTTTCTCCATAGCACTTTAAATCATCTGACATATTTGGCTGCATCTACCTCATTGTTTGTTATCTGCCTCCTCACTAGAATGCAAGCTTTAAGAGGAAACAGCTTGGTTTTTTTTTTCCCCTTTTTTATTTCACCACTGAATTCCCAACATAGGAAGTACTCAGTGAGTGAGTACTGAATGAATGAAAATACTTAGAACAGTACCCGATACACCTGACACCAGCAGTCATCATCATCTCAAATGAATTGAAATCTCCTCTGGATTATGTCTGAAATATTAGTAACAAAAATAAATACTTGCTTCAAATGGAAAAAAAGAACTAATCTTCAATTATATTCCCTTTGGGTATCAGTCATTCCTTAAATATAGTTACTAGAGGCAACTAGAGTCTGCCTTGATTTCCCCCTTGTATATTATGGAATGTCAAAATGTTTACACTGTGGTAACACAGTGGCCTGGTCTGAGTAAAACTGATGCAGATTAAGTTTGGCATATCTTATCTCTCTTTTCTGTACTTTTCCCTGTTTTCTAAGCTCTCTGTCGCTCAGGCCAAGACCAATTTTTCTCATCATTTGTCTTATGAACAAATTCAGAGTCAGCTGTTAAAGTATCATTTTTCTTAGGAATGTTGAATTTTAGAAAAGGACACTAGGGAAAGGTAATGAATGCTTAATCTGAAGTTCAGAATCTCTAATAGTGAATCTGTAGACATGTGGTGGGGGTAGGAAAATGGGCAGGGGAGCCCTTGCCAATGCCCTGGCAACAATGTTATGAAGGAGACAATTTCTATTGTTCATGAATAGTTAGTAGCTTAGGTCACCTCATTCTTCACAGAATGGGCCCATTCTTTCTGCAGAATCAAAGGATGAGAGGATAGGGTCAATTAGAAGCTCCAGTGACATCAAAGTGCTTTCAAATTATTGCTTCCAGTCTTTCATGTAAAACAGCTGTAGCTAACTAAATGGGATTGTGAATTAAGAGTCCTGGACCTTCCTTTGATTAATATTTTATTGGAAAAGATCTCAGTCTCATATGCATGGTTAAGCATCGCTAATATCCAAAATCAATGACTTCTAGGCTTCCATAACTAAGTGGAACTTAATAGCTGAGTTTTTGTTCTATTTTTTGGTGGAAAGAGAGGATTGGCATAAAGTTTTATAAATGTCACAGGTTACAATAGAATGGGATTCAGAAACAGACTGAAATAGGACCCAGAAATCAATTAAACCTGTTTTCAAGAGTACTGAGTTAGGATGATATTTTCTCACTCAGTGAAACCTCTGCTTACTCATTATATCCAATTTTCTCTTCTGTACTGCAGAGTCTGGATTCCAAAAAGTTAAGGAGAATGCTGGTCCCCCTAGGCATGTGTTGTGTTGTATTAACAGCAAAATGCTCTACTGCCAAAGGGCATGCTTTTCTTTTTCTATTAAGGAAAAAAAAATCTCATCCACTAAGTCTAAGGGAAGAGCATTCTAAGGGAAAGTTTGTGCTGTGCCCACCCATATTATGTTTGGCTGTAGTCAGCGCCATTATTCTTCTCCTTTTATGTTTTAAATTGCGCGAAATTTGCAAGCAGAAAGGAAAACACAAACCCAAGATCTTGCATTATATATGGTTTTGTGAAAGATAAGTTGAAACCAAATGAATTCAAAGCTGATATTTTTCTTAATAAAACTCAACAAAGTAAATTTTGACTAAAAATGAGTGCTTGCCCCAGTTCCCTCAGCCAGGGCCTTGTGATGGTTTTAGATGCTTTCTCAGTGAGCTGTGACCTCTGATCCTTACCAGAGGAGAAGAAATTCATACCATTGTCTGAATTTTCCTCTTGTTTTGCCTTCCTCCTTATAAATAGGTCCTTTCTGAATTTAGGAACCCAACACAAAATCTTGGAGCTATGAAGAAAAGGGTGGGAAATCCTATACATGGGAAACTTCTGGAAACTTCTGAGTATAAGTCATTCCTATATGTCTGTAGACAACAAACTAGAATGCCCAAACACATGCTGGGCATGTGCATGTGTTTGTGTGTGTGCATATTATTCACACAACACAACTCAAAGGATGCCTCAGCAATTGTTGTTTGGTAGTGATGTGTCTAAAATTAAGACTCGCAGATTTCACAGTTAGCTGGTTTAAGAAAAGTAACAAACAAAAACAGTCATTCTTTCCTTCAAGATTCTGGTAAAGTTGTAGAAAAAAAATGGGAAGAAGAAAGTCAAATTGATTCAGCCAATTAAGAATATTCCACTTGATTCTTCTTCTAAATTTGTGAGTGAGAAGGATGGGATTTGAGGACTTATCTCTTCTCACTGAAGTTGGTGAAAAACACTCTGTTCTTCTAAAAACGTAACTTATAATACCCTGTGGGGCAAGGGAGGGTCAGAGTGGTGTCTACACTGTGCTAGCGCAGAATGGCACTCGGTTCAGAACTGGGAGTTCTCTGCATCTGTGCTGTCCCTGCTTCTGTCAGTGCTAGCTGTGGGACTTGGAGCATGCTATGTCACTATCCTGACCTCAACTTTTCTCACCTGTAAAAAATAAAGGGGTGTTGTGCCCACTCATATTATCTAGTTAGGGATGATCTCTAAGTTTCTCTTGTGCTCTCCTACCTTGTTGCTAATACCTTGGTTCTCAGAGAAACATTATCTACATTACCTGGAAGTTTGTTAAAAATGCAGAGTCTCAGGCCTCACCTCAGACTAAGTGAATCAGAATCTGTATTTTCACAACATCCCTAGCTATTCCAAGGAGGGGTCGCTATGAGTCGGGTCCGACTCGACGGCACATAACAACAACAACAACAACTAGCTATTCCTATGCACATTAAAGTTTGAAAGACACCACTATAATATTATATTTATCTAATTATTTCCCCATCAATCATTAGTTTCAACATATATGCACAGATCTTTACCACCTATGGATTGATTTTTAAATCTATAGTTAAAAGAAGAGAGAATGTGTGTGTGTGTGTGTGTGTGTGAGAGAGAGAGAGAGAGAGAAACAAAACAAAACAAACAACCACCTAGGATGGAGAAAGCCTTGTGCTCATATCCTCTTGGACATGTGTTTTATTCTACGAATAGTCAAGTTGCCAAAGAGCACACTTCTCCAAAAATGTATTTGAGAAGATAAAGTGTAGGAAAAAAATATCTATAAAGAGTCTTTGATTTGAAGCTCTGAGAATTTTTGAATAGTATCTTCTAGAAAGCACTATCTAATTCTATTCAAATAAAACAACGTTTGAGCATCCTCTCTCTCTAAAGCACAGTTCTAGGTTCTCAAGAGGACAGAAATATCACAGGATTCTGCAATGTGAGAACTGGAAGGGACCATTTCTCTTTCTCCTTGCCATCAAATCAGATCCGACTCATAGCGACCCCTCCTTGGGTTTCTGAGGCAGTATCACTATGGAAGTAGATTGCCCAACCTTCCTTCTGAGTGGGTTTGAATCACCAGCCTTCTGGTTAGCAGTCAAGTGCTATGCCACCAGAGCTCCTGAAAGGGACTATGGAGACTGTTTAGTACCTTCTAGTTTCTCACTGTACAGATGAGAAGAATAAGCCATAGAGAGGTTGCAATTTGTCTGTACAGGGTCACACAGGTAGCCTGTAGGCAGAGATAGGATGGAACTCAGGTGTTGGAAGGTAGACTTGGGCCTTTAAAGACTAGTTTGGAGGGTGTTGCAATGGTCCAAGCAAATATTAATCAGAGTTTGGCCAAGATGTTGGCAGTTTGGGTAGAGGAGAAGGTACAGATGGGAGAGAAATGGCAGAAGCAATCTTTAGTACTTGGACACTCTTTGTAAGGAAGTGGTAAGCAAGGAGAGAATTCTTAGACGGCTGTAGAATTATGGGCACATGTGGTGGAGACAATGGCATTTTCAATCAAAGAGAAGGGTATGGTGAGAGAAGGATTTAGTTTTGAATATCTGTCATATGAAGAAATTCAGGAGCCATTCAACAGCTATAACGTATTATAATTCAATAGCTATTACTATTCTAGGAGCTCTGGTAGCATAGTGCCTAAGGCACTTGACTGCTCACCAGAAGGCTGGCGGTTCAAGCCCACCAGCCACTCCTTGGAAGGAAGGTTGGGCAATCCTATTTCCGTAGTGATACTGCCTCGGAAACCCAAGGAGGGGTTGCTATGAGTTGGGGCCGACTCGACAGCAAACAACAACAACAACATTACTATTCTGGGAACTCTGATGGCGTAGTGCCTAAGGCATTTGACTGCTAACTAGAAGGCTGGTAGTTCAAACCCACCAGCCACTCCTTGGAAGGAAGTTTGGGCAATCTACTTCTGTAGTGATATCGAGTCGGAAACCCTGAGGACGGGTTGCTATGAGTCAGATCTGACTCGATGGCAGTGAGTGAGTGAGAAAACTATTCTACCAGTGGTACCTGTTTCTGCTTTTCACATCCTGCTTCACTTTGGCAATGGTCTTCTTTCTACTTCCTCACATTTTACTCATCTTCATGGCTTCCCCTCTTCTATGGAGACTTCCTAGACTCTTCCTAGACTCACTCTGCTCTTCCTCCTAATTCTTGGAGGTCGTATTCCCTCTATCACTTGAGTACTTAACAATATGCCTCAATAAGTGATCTATTTTATTCATCATTAATACACTCATTCAACTAATGTTGTTTGAGAACCTACTATGTGTCAGACACTGTTCTTCTAGGCATGGAGTCCTTCCTTCTGTGGAGCATACATTCTAGTGGGAAAGACACAACATGACCATAAATATATAAACATGCAAAGTAATTTCAGCTATAAAGAAAATAAAGCAGGGTGGCATAACAGAAATTGGAAGCTACTACTGGATTGTAGTTTATGGAGTGACTTAGCTTCTAATTGTGTGTGCTCTATCTTCCCAACTAGATTACAAATTTCCTTGGAGCAGGCATCCTGTCTTATGTTACTTTGACATTTCTCAAAACACAGAGTGGATTATTAATGGCCAAGAAGGTCTTGTCAAATTTCTTTTTCAATAAACAAATGGCTGCTAGGTGCTTATTTGAGATCCTTCCCGATGATTAATTCCAGTATTTTCCTTACACTGATATCTGCATTCTGAGCTGGTCATGTAGCGGCAGTGCTATCAGTGTGGGGAAGAAAAGAGTTTGGTATGAAGAGGGCTGTATGTTAGGAAGTGAAGATGAACACGCACAGGCTTGTATCCACAAATCTTCCCAAGACATCAGCCTTCTGGATGGAAGCAATGCATGGACTCTTGAGTCTCTCAAGTCTCCTTTGACTGTCTGTTTGCAGTAAGAATTTATAACTTTCATTGTTAGAATTGTGTATTTTTCAAGCTCGAGTCATTCCTAGGCGCTGAAAGATTCTCAAACCACTTCTCTAGTGCCAAGGCATTTTCAGTTAACGCCCTTAAACATGCTTTTATCTCAGCTTCTCCAATCTCTTTAGGAAATGTCAGCATTTTAAACAATTTGTTTGTTTTCCTTGTAACTTCCTAATGTGAAAAATTTAATTCTGAGTCATAAACCTATAATCACCCCAAAGACTTCTTTACAGCAGCTACTTCTTCTTTAATGTCTCATGTAGTCAACAGGAAATATTTTATACCTCAAATAAGCATTTACATTTTTTGTGTTACTTTAAGATTTTGTATATTTCAGGCAGGAGTTGTAGCAAACTGACTAAATTACTACATACTAAAATTTTTTAAATACAGGAACTAAAGAAAAGAGTAGGCTTAAGAGGGGGTAGTGAAAATATAACACAATAAATTTGCATCAGTTATGACTAAATTGGTCAGAAGAATTCCAGAATAAATACCCCTGTCTCTGTGGTGGAGTCCCTGGGTGATGGAAATAGTTAATGTGCTCAGTTTCTAAGTAAGAAATTGGAGATTTGCGCCTTCCTGGAGGTGCCTTGAAAGAAAGGCCTGGAGATCTATTTCCAAAAAAGCCATTGAAAACCCTATGGAACGCAATTCTACTCTGACTCATGGGGTCACCATGAATCAGAAATGACTCAGTGGCAACTGTATTTTTGTTTTTAATTTTTTGTCATAGTTACCCCCACAACTTCTGATAGTTAAAATCTAGTGTGCCAGCGGCTGGTTTTAGTTTTTGTCATGCTGGGTCATTAACTATGTGTCCTGAGTATGGATAAAAGGCTGCTCAGTGTCTCTGTGGAGAGGAGTTCTGACGGATTTTGTCTCCCCTGAACCATCAGTCACATGAAAACAGGACTCCAAATCTTCTTGGTGCTGTGTTTTTGTGTGTCCTCTCAGAGTGAATAGTCATCCCTGATCTTTCATCTTTACTTTCCCTCTTTGATCATGTTTCAGAGTCTCCCCCTGACTTAACTCTTGTTTCCTGTTCTGGTGAAAGTATTCTGACGTCAAGAATCTTCCACTTTGGTCCAGGCTTATCATGGTAGGTTCCCCATCACAGCTCTCCTAGTCCTGAGTGGGAATTCGACAAACTGTAAATCTTGTTGGTTATTCTTGAGAATACTTAGAAAAAGTTATTGTTAAACTTCCAGGAATGGAAATTGCTACAGAAGTTCAAATTGTTGACATGTTTACTCTCTGGACTTCGATAAATTCTAATGTCAGTATAAACAATATTTAGAATTTTTGTGTGTATTTTTAATGAAAAGGAAACCTGGTGGCATAGTGGTTAAGCACTCAGCAGCTCATCGAATGATCCATGGCTATAACCCCACCAGCTACTCTGTGGGAGAAAGATGTGGCAGTCTACTACTGTAAAAATCATAGCCTTGTAAACCCCATGGGACAGTTCTGTTCTGTCTTAAAGAATCGCTATGAGTCCACTTTGACTCAGTGGCAATGGGTTATTTTTAATGAAAAAAAAAAAGAACACCATTCTTTCCTAGCTGTTGTTCCTTCATTTGTTTTTAATTCTTTTGACAAATATTGAGTGATTACCATGTACCAGGCAGAGTATCAGGTACTACAAATAAAATGGTGAATAAGACACGTGGTTCTGGACCTCACAGAGCTTATATTCTAGTGGGACACAGTTAAAAAAGAAGGAAACCAGTGTATTAGTGAAACAATTACAAATTGTGGTAGTACTGTGATGTAAACAAATAAAAGGTTAACAGAGAGAGAGACTAAAAGAGAGAAAGAGAGAGAGAGAGAGAGAGAGAGAGAGAGAGAGACAGTCAGATATTAGCTGTTGTTTTGATTTTGTTTTCTAATTGAGAAGTCTGACCAACTGCAAATCTCACTCACATAAAAATAAGTAACTGGTGATAAGAAAAAATTTTACTTTTCTTTTGGGATTTATTGATACCAAAAGAAGACCTCAATACCATTCAATTATCTTAGGGCTTAGGTTGGTTTATTACTGAGAACCGGCTTTTTAACTGTTTACAATCCTTTATGCTTTTCTCTAAGACTCAGGTGTGCCTGATCCAAGCCATGGTATTTTCAGTTGCCTTGTATTCATGTGACCATTGGACAATGAATAAGGAAGACTGAAAAAAAATTGATGCATTTGAATTGTGCTGTTGGTAAAGAATATTGATAATACCATGGTACACCAGAAGAATGAACAAATCTCTTTTGGAAGAAATACAGCCAGCATGTTTCTTAGAAGCAAAGATGGTGAGACTTTGCCTCAAACTTTGGACATGTTATCAGTAGGGACCCAGTCCCTGGAGAAGGACATAATGCTTGATGAAGTAAAGGGTCAGTGAAAAATAGGAAGAACCTCAAGAGACTGGCTCATACAGTGGCTGCAACAACAGGCACAAATAAAGCAACAATTTTGAGCAAGCGTAGAACCAGGCCATGTTTCATTCTGTTGCACAGAGGGCCCTTATGAGTCAGAACCAATTCGATGGCACCTAATAACAACAGGAATGCTTTTCTATAAATTCTAGCCATCTCCTCCTCCACGTCTCTTAAGACTAATATGCTTTGTGGAGATGACTGACTATATTCACCCAACTGCAGAGGTTTTCTAATTGTTTTCACTAAGACTTCCCACCCATAACTGAATCTATGGTTACCTAGGACACATGCCTTTCATAAATTTCTGTATAATCACAGTTGTATAAGTGTTTCCAGTTTTCTAGTTTTGTGAATGTGATAGACATGCACTGTCTCATACAGTAGTAATGAGTCACATATGGCTATTGAGCACCTGAAATGTGGCTAGTCCAGAATGATAAATGCATATCAGGTTCTGAATATATCTATATCTATATCTATGTTGTCATTGTTGTTTTTAATGTGCCCTCGAGTTGGACCCGACTCATAGCGACCCCTCCTTGGGTTTTCAAGGCGGTATCACTATGGAAGTAGATTGCCCAACCTTCCTTCTGAGGAGTGGCTGGTGGGTTTGAAACACCAGCCTTCTGGTTAGCAGTCAAGTGCCTTAGGCACTATGCCACCAGAGCTCCTTCTATATATCTATATCTATAAAATGTATCTCATTAATAATTTTTACATTGATGACATACTGAACTTATAGTACTTAAAATATATTGGTTTATATTTATTATTGGATTCATCTTGCCTGTTTCATTTCACATTTTATATATTGTGGCTACTAGAAAATTTGCAATTACATATGTGGCTCTCATTGTATGTCTGTTGAACAGCACTGCTATGATCTTGGTATGAAAGGTTATTTATTATTTGGATATAATATGGTTCAAGATGTGAACACTTATGAACTATTACTGGAAAAAAAGAGATACAATTTGATTGTAGAAGATGTTAATCATATCCCTTAACAGCTGCCTTTTATAAAAATTTACTGTAGTTTTTTATTTATACCAATAGTAAAAAAATTTCTTGAAAAGAGGGAGTAGGCATTTGGTTCTGCTATTAGCTTCCTATCCACATGCTGGATATTTAATATTTATTATTTGTCTGGCAATTTAAACTTTGTAAAGTCACCTATCATGTCCCAGTGAAGACTGCTGATCTATCAAAAAAATGAACCAAAAACAAAATCTGCAACTTTGTATCTAAAAAAAAGATTAAAAACAAATCTCAAACCAAAACCACTGCCATCCAGTCAATTCTGTACATAGTGACCATACAGGACAGAGTAAACTGTGGCACAGGGTTTCCAAGGCTGTAGATCTTTATAGAAGTAGATTGCCTCATCTTCCTCCTGTGGAGCAGGGTTTGAACCACCAGCCTTCTGGTTAGCATCCAAATGCCTTACCCTGTATGCCCCCAGATTTCCTTAGTACGGAGAAGAAAAATAAAAAATCATTTTCAGAGAGTAAACATGGCACTATGCAATTATTATTATTATTTTATTTTGTTTAAAATACTATGTTGTTGTTGTTATGTGCCGTCGAGTCGGACCCAACTCATAGCATTTCTTGGGTTTCTGAAGCAGTATCACTATGGAAGTAGATTGCCCAACCTTCCTTTTAAGCAGTGGCTGGTGGGTTTGAACTGCCAGCCTTCTGGTTAGCAGTCAAGTGCCTTAGGCATTATGCTACCAGAGTATTATATTTGAGTCTTTTATTCCAGCAGAAATCAGAACTGTCTCGAGGAAAACTGAAGAGTGTATCTGACTTATTCAAGCCAAATACAGTATGCTCAATTGTTCTTTCAAATGGGTTTGTTAGTTTTCCTGACTTGGCTAGTACTAATCTCCTTTGTTTTTAGGACACCATTCAATAAGGATAGTGAAAAGGGGAATGGAGTGAAAAAAGAAAAAGATTAGTCCAAAGTGAAAAGGAGTCATCATCATAGGGGAAGTGTATACATAATTTTGCTAAGTACTGGCGCACTTTGCTTGAATGTGGCCATAAAATTATTTCTCAAGTTTTTATCCACTTGTTTTTTCAGTGGCTGTTAGAGATATATTTAGTTTTCAAGCTACAGAAGGTTGCAGTTGTTTCGGACAAGGGAAAACAACTGTTTGGCTGGCTGTTGAAGGGTTTATTGATTAAAACTGGACTTGCAAGCATTCTGGCCCACACATTCAAGTGGTTTCTGCCGTTATTCATAATTGAATTAGACGTAGTGGTGG
The DNA here is from genome assembly GCF_000298275.1 of Orycteropus afer afer. NCBI lineage: Eukaryota > Metazoa > Chordata > Mammalia > Tubulidentata > Orycteropodidae > Orycteropus > Orycteropus afer. Next base: position 6,298,012 of record NW_006921730.1, read on the forward strand.
TGGTGTGTGGGGGCAGTGGTGAGAGAGGGAGGAAAGGGAGAGTAAGCCTCTGGCCAGAGTATAGAGGTTTCCCACTGCCTGGAAGAGGAATGAGACACCCTGTAACCCGATTCTTCCCTAAGTACCTCCAGGAATAACATAATTTCATTAAAAAGCAGTCATTTTTAAACTTACAAAAAAAAAAGAAAGAAGACTTTTCCACGAGAAGAAAGGCATTGCTGTTCATTTGTTGTAACATTAACACTTGGCAATTTAATCCCACCACTTTGGTAACATTCCCTCGAAACAGTACAATCAACCACACTGGAAAAACTAATAATGAAATCTGGGCTCTGCTACTAATTAGCTGTGTGGTTTCAGAAAACCCACTTTGCCTCTCTGAGCCTCAGTTTCCTTATCTGTTGAAAGAAAGAGTTTGGATTACTAGGGCTTTAAAAAAAAAATTAATCCTTACTGCTAATTCTGTCTTTAGGTCCCCCATCCATGAGGGTGGTTGGGATGAGGTAGGACTGTATGAGGAAAGGCCTGGGAACAGAGGTGCTAGAACAGTGTGCAAAAACCAGAGCTTAGCTTGTCACCAATTTTAGTCTTTTTTTTTTTCCTTTCTCTTTAAGGTATGTCTCTTGCAGACAGCATATTGATGGGTTATGTTTTATTATCCAGTCTGCAACTCTCCTTCTCTCAAGTGGTACATTTAATCCATTGACATTCAGTGTAATTATTGACAAACATGAAATGGTTGCTGTCATTTTGTTATGTGCTTTTTGTGGTTTTGCTGATTTCTTTGTTCCATATAATTTTCTGTGCTGAGCTCATTTTGTTTATGAATCGTGTTATCACTTCCTTCGTTGCTATTGTTTTAATATTTGCTTATTATTTGTGCTGTTCCTCTTTTTAATTTTGATGTGAAGGCTTATCATTTTTCTTTGAAGTTACCCTGTGATTTATAATTTTATTCTCAAGTTTAGAACAGTTCGTTCTATCTTGCAGTTGTCTTGACTTCCCTACCATTTAGAAGTTCTGTAACTACCTATTTTTCCCTTCCTTTTGGTTTGTAGTTGTCCTAGTTTGCCAATTGATGTCTCTGGTTTCCTGTTTACAATCTTGTAGGCTTATTTACTTTGGATACTTCCATAACTGAGTTGGTTTCTGGGTTATGTCATCATGTGTGTTAAGGGTCAGTTGTTGTGTGCTGTTGTTGGTTCTCTGTCCAAAAGACACCCTTTAGCATTTCTTATAAGATTGATCTGGTTTGAATAAATTCCCTTAATTTGTGCTTACCTGGAAATGTCCTAATTTCGCCATCATATCGAGGGACAGTTTTGCTAGGTATATAATTCTTGGATGGGAATTTTTCTCTTTCAGGATTTTATATATATCATACCATTGTCTTCTCGCTTGCATGGTTTCTGATGAGAATCTGAGCTTAGTCTTATTGGTTGCCCCTTGTGGGTAACTTTTATTTTCCCCATGCTGCTCTCAGGATTCTTTCTTTGTCTATAGTTTTGGTGAGTTTGATGATATGTCTTGGTGATTTTCTTTTGAGGTCTATCCTGTTTGAGGTTCATTGTACTTCTTGAATGGATATATTCTCATCTTTCATCACACCAGGGAAATTCTCTTCCAACAAATCTTCAACAATTTTCCCTGTGGTTTTATTGTCTTTTCCTGTTCTGGAATTCTGATTACATGTAGGGTATTCCTTTTGATAATATCCCACATGAATCTTAGGATTTCTTCATTTTGTTTTGATCTTTTTCTGATTGATCCCTTTCCAAAGAAGTATTGAGGTATTTGCCTTTAATCTCACTTATTCTATCTTCATTGATTCAATTCTACTCCTTTGCCTATTTAATGTGTTATCTATTTCTGATAATTTGGTATTAATCTTCTGGATTTCTATCTGTAGATTTTGTATCATTTTTGATTTTTCATTTATTTTGCCATTTTGTTCTTGTATTGTCTTTCAAAATTGTTCTAGGGTTTTCTTCAATTTTGTCAGTGTTTTCCTTGGTCTGTCTCTCAATCTGTTGAAGGTACCTAAATATAATTATTTGAATTACTTATCAGGAGTTCCAATGCTGCTTCTTCCTCAGGGATGTAGTTTGGGTCTGTGTCCTGGTCCCTTGTTTCTCCTGCTTTATCTTGCTTCTTTGTGTGGATTGTGATGCTCTATTGTTTCCAAGATATTGTGATGTTTTTGTGTTTATATTTAATTGGTGAAGGAGCTCTGGTAGTGTAGTGCCTAAGGCACTTGACTGCTAACCAGAAGGCTAGTGGTTCAAATCCATCAGCCACTCCTCAGAAGGAGGTTGGGCAATCTACTTCCATAATGATACTGCCTCAGAAACCCAAGGAGGGGTCGCTATGAGTTGGGTCCAACTTGATGGCAAATAACAACAACAACAACAACATTTAATTGGTGATTGTATGTTGGAGTGACTTGCTCATGATTTTCATTTTTTTGGGATGTTTCCTATGTAAGCTGGGTATTGTGCTCCTCTATTTGCTAGTTGGCAGCACTTATACACCCATCACCTATTTCCCTTCCTGTTGTCAGCCTCTAGTATGTCTCTGCTGTCTTTGACAAATGGAGCCTATTTTTAGGTCCCTGTCAGTGAGATCTGAGTGAGAATGCTATCACTTTAAATATCCAAAATGGCTGCCACTTGTAAACATTCAAAATTGCTGCACCCTTGGTCACTTTAAATATCCAAAATGGCTACTGCTTGTAAACAATCAAAATGGCTGTGCCCTCAGGACAGCTGAAAGTCCACGGCTTAGGTTGTCTCCCTCCTTGTTGTTTCCCTTCCTAGTCATAGGCCACCAGCGCAGTCATCCCTGCAGCCCTTGGTGACCAGGGCTGATCTTTAGGTCAATTCTCAAGTCCCAACACCATTTGATAATACTCAGGCTGTTGGTGCCGTCAGAATAGCTGACAGTCCTCAGGTCCACCCATCTTCATACTCACTGTTTTCATTCAAGTTTTTCCACTAGTTGGTGCCTAATCCACTTTTGTATACTTCTTTTCAAAACTTAGAGCTTCAGGATTATCTTCTGTATATCTGTCAATTGTTTTCTCTTTTCTTTGTTGAAGAGAGTCTGTGCATCTTGTTTGCCTATTCTGCCATCTTACCGGAAGTCTTAGCTTGTCATCAATTTTAATGTACATGTGATTATCTGGAGGATTTTGTTAAAATGCAGATTCTGACTCAAGAGGTCTGGCATGGGGCTTGAGTTTCTGTATTTCTAACAAGATCCCATGTGATGCTGATGCTCCTGGTCCATGGAACACATCACGAGTAACAAAGTGCTCAATAAATTTCCCCAGTTTTCTCATTTGATAGATGAAACTGGGCCCTAGAAAATCAGATTGCTCTGCTCTGCCTCACACAATAATTGTATACTGCATTCTGTTCAAGGACTCCTGGTATCATGACTATGAGTTTGATAGAATCTCATTTTCCCTTTCAGTGCAAAAGCTTTCTGTTTTATAGAATGTCGTGGCTCTACTTTCTCAGGTGGCACATTGGGCTCAGTGTTTTGGCCACATTATCTCACTCACTCTCACAACTTCATTTCAAACCATACATGCAATAGTTTTTAGAAAAACTAAATTTGACTAATTAACTGACTTTCAATTCATGACCTTAATCTCCATTTAAAATTGCATGTTTATATAGGATACATGGAGAGGAATTGTCAGCCAGGCACAGTATCCTGTTGGCCAATTCCATGAATTTTAACAGCTGTCCATTAATGCTCTTCAGGTGATGCCAGCTTTCACAAAGATTGTTTTTAGATGGTCAGGGCCCACATTCTGTGGAGCTTTGTGAGTTAAGATAAAAAGTTAATTACTTTTCAAAGTAAAGAGGTAGGTAGTCAGCACAATTCATGCTACAATCAGTAAAAGTATTTCCACATTGTCTTTTATGTTCATGTATTACCCGCATCCAATACATAATATCTCTTGAGACCCTGGGGTACAAGAAAGTAATTAATAAACTTAATCTAGAAAAGACAGACTGTACCTCTAGGTGCTTGCTTCTTAAAAATAAGGTAACATGCATTAAAAAAAATCCATTACTCTCAAGCTAATTCTCCTTAGTCTGAGGAAAATAGAATTTTCTCTAATCTAGCTAAATTAGTATTTCCAAATTATGTTCTTTAGAACATTAGTCCTGTGAAATGCTTTTGAGGAAAGGGGGAGATTTTGTCATAAATTTAGGACAGATTGCTTAGCCTATATTTCCCTTGAAGTTTCACAAAGCACAATAGAACATTAAAGTCTCTCAGAAGTTTTACAATAAAGAGATCTGCTTGTTTAACATATTTCTCAAAATTATTTGACTATGAGTCCCCTCTCTCATCCCTTACTTTTTTTCATGTAACATTTCTTAAGATTCCATGGAACTACTGTTCTATGGAATACATGTTGAGGAGTGCTAGTTTAAATTATTTTACTCATTTTTTGTTTGTTTGTTTGCTTTGTCTTTGGTTATCTGATTTATGTCTTATATTAAATAAATAAATACAAACTTTCCGTTTGTACTATTTTCAATGGCATACTTTAACTACTGTTGTTGTTCTTATTGTTAGGTGCCGCCAAGTCGGACCCAACTCATAGCTACCCCTCCTTGGGTTTCTGAGGCAGTATCACTATGGAAGTAGATTGACCAACCTTCCTTCTGAGGAGTGGTTGGTGGGTTTGAACCGCAGCCTTCTGGTTAGCAGTCAAATGTCTTAGGCAGTATGCTACCAGAGCTCCCTTTTAACTATTACCTATTTTAAAGAAAATTGAAAAGGAAGATTTTCAGAGAAAAGTGTGTAAATAAACAGTAGCTTTTGTGTTTTTGTTTTTTCTTTTTAATTTTTTATTGTGATTTGGGTGAAAGTTTACAGAGAAAATTCATTTTCCATACAGCAGTTCACATTTTATCTCAGGATATTGATTTCAATTCCCCAACCTTTGTTTTTTTTTCTGGTTGGGAGAGATGCATTCAGTATCTCTTTGTGAGCAGTTTAGTTCACTGTGCTCTGATGTTCTCTAATTTGTTAGGAAGTTGAATAGATGGGAAAGGCATCCTTAGAATTAAAATAAATGTCAGGCTTCTGCTACTTTGGTTGCCTCCAGGGCAGTGTTTCACAAAGTATCTCATGTGTATCTAACAGCATATTTTTAAATGGCACATGGGCAAACATTAAAAAACTCATAGTTATGAATTTCATTTAACTGCTTTTAAAAACATAATATCATTCTAAATACGTGTTTTTATGTGTGTTTTGCTAAAGTACTCTTTATGTTTGAAAAAATAAATCAACTCAAAGACAAATACTAAGTAAACAATGACAAAAAAAAAAAAAAATAGCGTGAAAGATGCACACCAAAGACTAAAGTGTGAGGGTCCCTGAGGCCTGTAAGTTCACAGCACTTGAGTCTGAAGGCCTGGCTTGTCTCCTTTCAGGAACACTATCACCCTTATATTTGAGAACCATCATAGTATAATGGAAAAGATGCTAGATTTAGATTGAGGAGATTATGATCTGGGAAAGATAAGAAGATACGATTCCTGCTGCTGATGGGCTCAAAGCCTTTGGAAGATATCCCATACTAATGCAACACTCTCAGCCTAATACTCAAAGAATTAAAAGCGTCCTGGTGGCGTAGTACCTAAAGCATGTGTCTGCGCACTAGAAGGATGGTGGTTTAAACCCACCAGCCACTCCTCGGAAGGAAGGTTGGACAATCTGCTTCTGTAGTGATACCGCCTCAGAAACCCAAGGAGGGGTTGCTATGAGTCGGATCCGACTCCACGGCAGTGGGTTTGGTTTGGTTTTTATGCAATGCTACACTTATAAAAATGTCACATGGATGAGTTACTGTCAAGGAATGAGACCTAATTCTTTTGAGTTTCTTTTTTGGCAAATAAAATTAGTAGTAAATTTAGCCTATAATGCTGAGATAAATGACTCACATTTGCCTTAAGATTAGTCATTAATTAATACCACCAGATCTGTTACATTTTGTGAGTTATTACCTTTAAAAAGGTTATTGAAATAATTCAGCTGCTTTCTGTTATACCTATGATTGTCCACTGAGGTTGACTTTGCCATCCAGGGGACATTTGGCAATGTATGGAGAAATTTTTGTTTTTCACAACTAAGGAGGGGGAGACAGTGCTACAGCCAGCCATCTAGTGAGTCGAGCCAACGATGTTTCTGAAAATTCTGCAATACACAGGACAGCTCCCCATAACAAAGAAATATGTAGCCCAAAATGTTAATGGTATTGAGGTTGAGAGATTCTATGTTAGACTGACTTAGGGAGGAAGAATTAGATATAATGACTATAAAGCTCAATGTCACAGGCTCATTATATATATCTGAACAAAAACTTTTATGCTCTTATTTTATACTCTCTTTCAGAGAAGACATAACCATAATACAATAATCTATCTGGTGCAGACCAAATAATACCACCCAAAGTGTCCACATCCTAATCCTTGGAACCTATAAACATGTGATTAAGTTAAGGATATAATTAAATTAAACTATTAGGAAGAGTTCTTTCTTTGAGGGCATGGGAGACAATTGGACGTTTTGCAGATGGTCAGTCATCAACAAGAGAGTTGATGCAAAGTACAATGAACTAATGTGGCAGTGGCTGTACAATTACTCACAAATTTGAACATATGTGACCAAAACAAACCAAACACACTGCCATCAAGTTGGATCTGATTCACAGTGACCCCTCCTTGGGTTTCTGAGGTGGTATCACTACAGAAGTAGATTGCCCAACATTCCTTCCAAGGATTTTCTTACATAAATTAAGAATTAACAGGGGACAAGCTCGGAGTAGCGGTGCAGTGACAACCAAACACCTTGAGGGAAAGAATCACTAGGCCTGTGGGCTCAGAACCATCATCGTGGGGCACATCAAGCTCAACTGGAATAATATACTACCCCAAAACACTGTTCTAGTCATAAGTAGTGACTGGGGTCTTAAAAGCTTGCAACTGTCCATCTAGATGCAACGGTGGATCTCCTCTCATCCTTAGCAAAGAAGAATGAAGAAAACCAAAAACACATGGAAACGATTAGTCCAAGGCACTAGTAGACTATGTGATCTTCAGCCTATATGACCATGAGACTAGAAGAGCTAAATGGTGCCCAGCTACCACTACCAACCACCTTAGAAAGGGATCAGTGGAGGAGATTGTGGCTAGAGTAGAACAATGTGTAACAAAACTCAAAATCATAAAGAAGACCAGGCATACTGGTCTGATGGAGCCTGGTGAGACTCCTAAGACTATGGTCCCTAGTAACCCTCCAGGTCTGGAATTTAACTCACTTCCATGGCTTCCAGCCAAACGCATATAAGGTGAACATTTACATCAGGTAGATACACTCCTTAGAATGATCAATCATGGGAGAATAGAAGGGCAGTCAGTATTTGCACAGGGAGACAGCTCAGGAGGTAGAGAATGCATAGGAAAGAAGGACAAAGTGAAGAGGTAACTAACAGGGAGTGGGTGGGAAGAGAGCTATTACATTGTGGAGAATTGCAGTCAATGTCGTGAAACAAAATGTGTATGAACAGCTGTATGGAAAATGAATTTGCTCTGTAAACTTTCACCCAAATCACAATAAAATTTATTTTATATATTTTTTAAATGTCTGCCTTGAGCTCTGAGCTCTTTTAAAGAATTATCTATGGGGAATCATATTGGCAATAGCAACTCAAGGTCAGATATAAGGCATAGGTGGCAGTGAGATTATGGTAATGAGGGAAGAATAACTTGGAAAAGGAGGGTGAAAATGGTTGCAAAACTTGAAGAATGTAATCAATGTCACTAAATTTTACATGTAGAAATATTTGAATTGGTATATGTTCTGTTGTGTATATTTCCAACAACAACAGCAAAAATAAAATAAATTATTATTATTATTTTAAAAAACTTATTCTTTCCTTCACATTGATTGATGAAGTTTTAGTTGACAAATTTTTAAGTTCATGAAGAAACTTAGAAAGACAGAGCTTGGAAACTTAGAAAGATTAACAAGGATGAAAATAATATACTAATTTTACTATCCAGTACAATGTTATTTAATTAATATTCTTCATGGTTATATATGTATAATTCAAAATAGAAGATTGAGTGTGATATTTGAAATATATTCATATTTTGCACACACACAGGGCATACAGTTCTTATTCCTTCCTCTTAATACTATGACAGTATGACGATGTTAGTATTATTTTCCTCAGATTTTGGTGCTGCATTAGGCATCAATTGCATCCGGGTTCCTATTGCATAAGTTTTAATTTTAGTTGTTTGATGTCATTTTCTTTAGTTAGAGGCTTCATTACACTAAGAATACATTTACTTATTCCTCAGAGTGAGACACTGAACTAGTATATTAATATATTTCTTAAAAGATTGTGTATCTGCAAAATTTTCAGAAAAACTTTCTTTCAGTTATTAATAACTAAAAGCTTTCTTTTAGTTATTAATGGCAAAGTGGGGAGGAAAGCCATGCCTTTTATTTTCCCCTTCAGCTGTAATTACACCAATCAGTAGGATGTGAATCCGGTCAAAAAATTTCCATTTCTTTTAAGTGCAAGATCTTGTGATCCACTTGAGTCTTGTACTGGCATCACTATCCCAGTGCCTTTTTAAATTTTGGCAACTTTTTGCAATTAGGTAATGGAAGCACAATGGCCATTCAGAAAATTAGACTATAAGGTCCAAATTCAGACATTATAAAAAGACAAAACACAACCCTACCTAAAAATGATTCTGTCATTAAAATAAATAGATGGTTTACAAATAGCAATGGGGAATGTGTTACTGAAATTTAACAACTCTTCATTTCAGTAGGAAAAAGATTCAAAACTGGATTGAACCATCTGATAAACTCTTATTAAAGAATAGCAACTGCTCATCCAGTAATGCTTTTTGTCTTCTAATGAACATTTTCACAGCTCTCAGGCCTAAATGCCTGTCAATGATCAAACAGGACCCCAATCCTCCCATTTAAGTCCCATTAAGTCCCATTAAGACTAATGATACCTACATTCTAGGGTTGTTTTGAGGGTTATGGATAATGTACATAATGTGTTGAGTATAGTTCCAGACACCCAGCAGGTGGTGCAATGCATAGTGATTAAACTTGAGGAAGGAGTCCTTCTTATGGATTCATGCTTTAAGTGTGATCCCCATGATACATTCACCTTGTAGCCTCTGCTACATGAAAGGTCTGAGTGAATGCAGAACACTGTGTGATTTCAGACCTGATGACACCAAGGTAATATACAGTGATCTGGATCTTTTTGTCTCTTCTGAAAAGTTACTTAGTCAATTCACTTAAAAGGAAAAAAAAAAAAAAGATCATTCTCGTTCTTCACCCCAAACCTGATTTCATCAAATGCTCCATTTTTCAGCCTATTTTTTTAGAATTACAAGAAAGAGTCCTGGTCCCTACTAGCCCACTTTCATAGCACTTCTACTTGTCTGCAAGCACCTCCTTATGCAAAAATGAATTGTTGCAATATTGGGTTAAATATTTAGGCCCTTATTTTAGTGTAAGCTTATTCAAGGCACATTCGGGGTAACTGGAAAGAATCATTTGATTGGAAGGATTCTGAGGTTTCATTTGGAATCACTGAGTCACTGAAGCTCAGGCTGGAAGAAATCATGTGGTCCTCTCCACCTGCTGCCCAGCGGGACCACCCACTCACTCCCTTTCACAAACAATAATTTATTCTGTCCTTCAAGAGTTTCCCAGAAGTGAGTTCTGGAGGTTTTAAACAGTCGTGAAAGATTGTTACATTGTGCCTAGTTATAACTCTTTCCACATCTAAATAATATAGTCATTTCTGTTTTCAGTGAATAGTTCATCAGTCTTAAAATGTGAACTAAGTTCTAATTAGTGTTTCACTCTTGATTTTTCTTATCTTCTTTTCCAACAGAGAATATTCATTCATTTATTTTACTCTTTCATTCATTCAACAAATATTTTATGAGTGTCTACAATATATCAAATGAGCTCTGGTGGCATAGTGGATAAGGCATTTGGCTGCTAACCAGAAGGTCAGTGGTGCAAACCCACCAGCTGCTGCCACAGAAGGAAGATGGGGTGATCTGCTGCCGTAAATATTTACAGCCTCAGAAATGCAATGGGGGTCACTATGAGTCGGAATCGTCTTGAAGGTGGTGAGTTTGGTCTGTTTGGTTTACTGCATATCAGGCCATGGGCTTGATTTGAATTTGTGTGAATACAGAAATGAGCAAAGAACAGATTCTGTATGCTGGGATCCAGGATCTCTTGGGAAAAAGACATGTACAAGAACAATTAAAATATAATCAGCACTATAATAAAACCCATATTGTTGAGTCGATTCTGACTCACATGAGCACTGTAATAGAGTATAAAAAAATTCTACTAGGGTACAAAGGAAAAAACAAATAAAGACCCTGGAGAATTTTCTTTCTGGACTTTTATTCAGAAGATAACAATTCTCTATTCTTCCTTTCTACAGCTAGGAACATTTTTTGTAAAACTTAAGGTCAGATAGTTCTTCCGTCTGTAACCTAAATCTCTTGAGGAAAATTGGGAGGGAACTCACTCTCACTGAATGCTAAGCACAACACTGTGAGGTACTTATTTTGCTCATTTTCCAGATTTTATTCACTATTAAATTTCTGATGTGTAAGAACACAATCAATTGTATCTAAGGGGTAAAAGAGGAAACTCAGTACCAGAAAGTAAGTGACATGCCCAAGATTAGAAAGCTAGTAAGTTTTCGTATGTTCTGTGGTCTTTACATGACTCCAAACCACTTAAACCATTTCTAATTATTTTGTAGTTGGTGAAAATGAAGATAGAGAATGGTAGATTATATTCCTTTGTATAAATGGTCTCCCTAAACATGGAGGTCAAATCCAATAACTTTCTTTTCTTATTTCAAATAAAACTGTATCTACCTACGCAAGAATCAATCAACAGCAAAAAGGTAATAGAGGCTAAGGGTGAATTGCTGGTTTGTAGTCCAACTGGGTTATATCACAGCTCTCCTCTGCTTGCTAGCCGAGTTACAAACCTTAGTTTTCTCATCTATAAAATGTGAATAACAATAACGCTTCTCTCACAGGGCTGTCTTAAAGGTGAAAGAAGATAACAACTGTAAAGTTCTTAGCACAAAGCCTGAATATACTATTATGAGCTCTGATAACATAGAGCCTAAGGCATCTGACTGCTAACCAGAAGGTGGTGGTGCAAACTCACCAGCCACTCCTCAGAAAGAAAGCTGGGTAATCTACTTCTGTATGATATGGCCTTGGGTACCCAAGGAAGTGTCGTTATTAGTGGGGTTTGACTTGATGGCAATGAGTTTGGTTTTGGGTTTTTACTACCACCAAAACCTTGCTTGCTGAATGTGAGAAGGACATGAAGCCCTTACTGCTGAATATCAAAGACTACAGTCAGCAGTATGGATTACACCTCAATATAAAGAAAACAAAAATCCTCACAACTGAACCAATAAGCAACATCATGATAAATGGAGAAAAGATTGAAGTTGCCAGGGATTTCATTTACATGGATCCACAATCAACACCTATGGAAGCAGCAGTCAATAAATCAGATGTCATATAGCACTGGGCAAATCTGCTGCAAAAGACCTTTGTAAAGTGCTAAGATGCAAAGATGTCACTTTGAAGACTGGTGCACCTAACCCAAGCCATAGTATTTTCAATCACCTCATATGCATGTAAAAGCTGGACAATGAATAAGGAAGACTAAAGAATTGATGCCTTTGAATTGTGTGTTGGTGAAGAATACTGGAAATATCATGGACTGCCAGAAGAATGAACAAATCTGTTCTGGAAGAAGTGCAGCTGGAATGCTCCTCAGAAGCAAGAATGGCAAGACTTTCTCTCACCTACTTTGGTCATGTTTTCAGAAGGGACCATTCCCTGGAGAAGGATATCATGCTTGGTAAAGTGGAGCATCAGAGAAAAAGGAAGACCCTCAAGGAGATGGATTGACACAGTGGCTGCAACAATGGGCTCAAATATAGCAAAGATTCTGAGGATGGCATGTGACCGGGCAGTGTTTTGTTTCTATTGTATATAGGGTGGCTATGAGTTGGGACCGACTTGATGGTCCCTAAGAACACCACGACCACCACCACCACCACCACCAGCTGCCATCAGGTTGATTCCAATTCATGGCAACTACAGGTTTGTTAGAGTAGAGCTGTGTTCCATAGGGTTTCAATGGCTGATTTTTTAGAAGTAGATCACCAGGATTTTCTTCTTAGGTGCCTTTGGGGAAGATTTGAACCTCCAATCTTTCATTTGGCAGCTGAGAGCGTTAACCATTTGCACTAGCCTAAATATAGAATGTAAGCTACTATTAGCACTAGTGGTTCAGTAGTATAATTCTTACTTCCCATGTAGAAAATCTGGGCTTGACTCCCAACCAATACACAGCCATCATCTATCTGTATCTGGAGGCTTATGTGTTACTATGATGCTAAAAGGATTTCAACAGAGTTTCTAGATTAAAATGGACTAGGAGGAACAGCCTGGCAATCTCCTACTGAAAATCAGCCAATGAAAACCCTATTGATCACAATGGTCTGATCTTTAACCAATCAAGGGCTGGTGCAGGACTGGGCAGCTTTTCGTTCTGTTGTGAATGGAGTCAGCATGACTTGGGCCGGACTCGGCAGCAGCTAACACCACCAACAATATTAACATTCTCTCTGTCCTTGAGAGATGGTGAAAACCTAACTGCCTTAGTGACTTGTTTCAGAGTTATAACCAGGAAACATTTGGTTGAGTCTAAACCAAAGTGCTCCCTTCTGCTGTAACTGAAAAGTTTCCTTGGGTTCTAGTCTCTGAGGAAATGTACAGCAGCTGTTCAAAACTTCTTTCATATACTTGATGATTGTTGTTAAACCACCCTTCAGAATTTTCATTTCCAGACTAAATATACTTCCCAGTCAGAAACTCTTTCTACCTCCTTTAAACTTTTCTTATAAATCTTTTTTCCCCTATAATCTTTCAGTCTCCTTTGGAACTTTAAGAAACAAGGCCACTGGTGTGAAAATTGTGCAGACAGAGAAGTCTAAGAGCTCTTTCTTAGAAAATAAATAGGGTCTAAAACTTGTAGACATAATGTTACTGGAAAATCTCAACCAGTAACAGTTGGGAATGAAGTGACTCAGGGATAGTACTTATTCTGGATATTATAAATACATCCAAATCCATATTTATGTATCTTGAGTCACAGTAATTAATCTTGTAAATGTGTTGGCTTGTTTTCCTCATTACCCCAAATAGAAATTCTGACTTGACCATTGCCATTCCAGTAACAGATTGATTTTTCTTCTATTAATATAAACCAATTTGGAAAAGGAGTAGAATCATAATTCTGGAAATGTCTGTGGAGGCAATTTGTCTTATATGACAGATGAAACAAGCAAGGCTTAGGCAGGTTAAGTGACTTGATCAAGGTCAGACACCAAGTTAGTGAAAGAGTAAAATCTTCTGACTTCCATTTTAGTGCTCTTTATTTGATATCAACAACTGCTTTTTATGTTGTTGATTTCACCAATAGGCTACTAAGGAGCTCTGATGGCACATCGGTTAGAACATTTGGGTGTTAATCAAAAGGTTGGAGTAGGAACCCACCAGCTGCTCTGTAGGAGAAAGAGGAGGCAGTCTGCTTCCATAAAGATTTACACCTTAGAAACTATGGGGCAGTTCTACTCTGTCCTGTAGGGTTGCTGTGAGTCAGAATCAACTTGATGGCAATAGGTTTAATATGAAGGAGCTCTGGTAGCATAGTGCCTAAAGCACTTGACTGCTAACCAGAGGGCTGGAGGTTCAAACCCACCAGCCACTCCTCGGAAGGAAGTTTGGGCAATCTACTTCCGTAGTGATACTGCCTTGGAAACCCAAGGAGGGGTCACTATGAGTCGGGGCCAACTTGACGGCACATAACAACAACAACAACAACAACAACAACATTGATATATGAAGGCTCTCTGGTGGCGTAGTGCCTAAGGCATTTGACTGCTAACCAGAAGGCTGGTGGTTCAAACTCACCAGCCACTCCTTGGAAGGAAGGTTGGGCAATCTACCTCTGTAGTGACAAGGCCTCAGAAACCCAAGGAGGGGTCGCTATGAGTTGGATCCAACTCGATGGCAGTGAGTATTGATATATGAAATGAAATTGCCTAAGGATGAGCCACAATGATGTCACTGAAAGACAGAGGGAGAAAATTTTCCAAAAAATCATTGACAGATATAACTTTCTCATTTTCTGGGGACTATAGACAGCAGATAGTAATAAAGTCCTACAGAGAGAATACAAGTGGGAGGGGTGCTCCTTCATGCTCCTTTTCTTTGTATTAAACAAATGTCATTTGCCATGTGTCCAGCTTCTATCTGGATTGAACACAAAAAAGGGCAGTCAGTTGTTGTTGTTGTTGTTGTTGTTTGTCGTCAAGTCGGCCCCGACTCATCGCGACCCCTCCTTGGGTTTCCGAGGCAGTATCACTACAGAAGTAGGATTGCCCAACCTTCCTTCCGAGGAGTGGCTGGTGGGTTTGAACCGCCAGCCTTCTGGTGAGCAGTCAAGTGCCTTAGGCACTATGCTACCAGAGCTCCCGGGCAGTCAGTAGTAACATTATTTCATATTTTTAAACTGATCTCCCCGGGCTTTTACAATTACCTAATGACTGTTCTCAAGCACTTTTTGGACTTAGAAGATTGCAACTTTGGCTCAGAAAGGAGCTGTCTTATTCCTCCGGCTATTTTCTCAAGCTCTGAAAGCTTTAGTAAAATTATGCATTATTATACCACATATGGTGCTCATCTCAGATGATTGCTGGAAGCTGCCGTGTTCTATAACTGTAAAATATATTCACGTTGGTAAGTTAGTATGTGTGTCGACGTTTACATGGAAGACTTTTCTGTGCTTTTTGTCCCTCAAAATTTGGAACATTTTTATTTCCAGTGGGAGAAAAGAAAATCTAAAACAATCTGTAAGCATAGGAGAATCAAACAGGAGTCCTAAGGAGCTGGCTTTTTAATAAGTTATCTTGTGTTTCCTAATGTGAAAAATACTATCTAGTCTATTTAAGCTTTTAGATTGTTAGCTTTTGCAATGAGCCCTCCCCAACATTCTAATCAGTAGTAACTGTGTTTTGACAGAGAATTTAACCAATCCTGTTGCAGACATTTTTTTTTTTTTTTAATAGCACATATAAGGGAGAAATGAAGCAAGTCTTGAGAGGCAATATAGCTGTAGAATGAAACTAAACAGTTATCTAGATTATCATCTGGGAGAACTTCTGGATGCCCATTGTGCTTCCTTTTCCTGGTCTCAAATCTTTGCTTTTAGATAAGCAGAGTGCTCTCAAAATACCCTTTTTATGCAAAAGTACAAAATGCCTCCCTTTGTATATTTACTTTTCTCTTCCTTTCTGAAAAATTTCCTTCTGGCCAATGAGAAAAATACCATCCCAGGCACCTGCCTTACATGATGTATTGTGTTCAAGTGAGTATGGCCAAGCAATGGTTGAGAAATAAACCAGCAGTTGTTTGAGAATTATCACCGGCCCATGACTCAGTCCCCACCATCTCAGACAAATTGTTTTGGGAATTGCATGGCCTCAACCATGGGAAGGCAAGCTGGTTCACTCACATGTTAAGAGGTCAGAAAGCAAAAAAGATGCTAATTTGTTCTCCGTATGAATGTGTTCCACCCACTCCTAGCCACAAGTGGGAGTGAATGATGGAGCTTTTGGTCTAAAGTGAGTAGTCATACTCATCCTTCTCGTTTCCTTGTAGGGATATTGGAGAGACCAGTGAGATCATGTCTATGAAGTGGATTGACTGGAATGTGCTCGTGTTGTCCAATGTGAATTATGTAAGATTTTTTTTTTAATGTCCTTTTTCTTTTCTCACAATTCTCACAAACCATTGGCAACCTGTGCAGATTTTCCCATGTCCTTAAGTTCAAGTCCCTCTGCCAGCAGACTGGTAATTCATTTGTGGTTCATGCATAAATGGCCAAATCCTAGCTCTTTTTCTTAAGGAGCCTTCCCCTAGACAGCTGGAGCTGTTCTGAGTGAGGGATTGTACGGAAAAGTCTGGAGGTGTACAAAAGATTTGAAGTTGGCCTTGGAGGTCTAGCAAAATTCATCACAAAGTCACATAATATTTGAGTACATTGAACTTTGGTGAAAGTGTTTTTCAGAAGTTCTCTGTTAGTTCAGAATTGTTACTCTAAAGACCTTTTATGTTTTCATACTATAAGATGTTCTGCATGAAGAAACTATCTGATTTCATGTAGGATTGTGTTGTTAAGAAAGCCAGAAAGACCTTTGACTACAGTGTATTGTTTATTCTCTTTTGGTATTCTCCCTTAAAGACATAAAACCATTTAAAATCAGTAGCTCCCATGAAAAGTTTCCTGAATGCCATTCCAAATATCTGATATTAATAGGTAATCATTGGTGTTTTGAAAATAGCTATGATATCTTGCTTTTGAGAAAGGTAGCTCTTAGAAAGAGAGAGGAAAATGAAAGATTTGGACATTAGCTTTGGAAAATTATTATTAAAAATTAGTTATATATACATGGATTTTGGGTTTATTTTTATGCACTTTATTCATTACACTGTTATTATTCTGAAAAGTCATTTCCCTTGAAATATTTAATATTGATATATTCACTGGACTTGATAAATGTATTTATTAATTCTAATTCTAATAATTAATATTATGTATTTTTTTTCTTTAATAATCTTTATACCTTTTATTTCTGTTTCTTGCCTTATTGCATTGGCTAAGATAGCACACTAATTTAAATAAAAATGGAACAGTGAGCATTCTTGTTTTGTCCCAGAAGCCACAATAATGTACTGTTTGTTGTAGAATTTCTGTTCTTTTATACACTCTCTCAGATAAAGTAAGTACCCACAGTTTGCTGAACACTTTTGTTTAAGTCATGAATGAATGTCAAATTTTATCAAATTCTTTTTCTGAATCTATTGAATTTATTATGTATTTTCTCTTGTTAATGTGATGGAATATACTGATTAATTTTTCAACCATAGAGCACACTTGCATTCCTAGAAAAAAAAATCTACTTGGTCATGCAAATATTGGTGAGTATGATTTTGCACCCATTCATTTGCTATTTCCTTTCTTGTAACGTGCTTGTCAGGTTCTGGCATCAAGATTTTGTTGCCTCCCCTTTTCCTCTATTTTCTGGAAGTGTTTGTCTAAGATTGGGGTTACTACTTTCAATTTTGGAAGAATTCATTGTTGAAGCTCTCTGGCTAAGGAGTTTTGTTTATGGAAAGGCTTATAATAAATTTAATTTCTTTAATAACATAGGACTATTGAAATTAAATTTTTATTGATTCAATTTACTAATAATTTTATGTAAATTTTCACACTGTGCCACCAGAGCTCCCTAAATTTTCATAGCTATTGCCATAAAGTTTTTTTTTAAAAACAATATCTTATAATTATCTTTTTAATGTCAGTTGATAGTTTACAAGTGTTACCATTCCTGCAATGGAGCTCTGGTAGCACAGTGGCTAAGGTGTCTGACTGCTAACCAGAAGGTTGGTGGTTCAAACCCACCAGCCACTCTGTGGAAGCAAGACAGGGCAATTTACTTCCATAAAGATTTACTGCCTCGAAACCCAACAGGGTTCTCTATGAGTTGGAATCGACTTGATGACAGTGGGTTTGGTTTTTTGGTTTACTATTCCTGCAAAAAATAATTCCACATATTACTATCTGTTCTTTTAATTTTGTGAAACCATTTAATATTTCCACATTTATTTATTCTATTAAATGAGATAAAGTAATAATGCTGTGATCCACATAATTTTTTTTTACTCTATAACTTCAAGTGTTTACACTAATGTGGAAGCATTAGTCAGCCACAGAAGGAGTCAAAACACTAGTTATATTTGTATTTACAGGTTGTGGCCAGGGTGAACTGAAGCACAGGACCAATATCTCATTAATTTTTAAAAGAATATATTTCAATTGCTTTTTGTTCTTGAGATTATTCCAAGGGTGAGTTGATGAATATATGAACTCTCTGGATGAAGAGTGTGATCTTCAGAGGAGATGATAAAGACATATTACTAAGTAAAATATACCCTGTATTAGGCATCTGGACTTCAAGCAGCATGGCTAGCCTATTAATTTAGTCACAAAATCGAACATCATGACTAACCTGTCAGGTGACTTGAGCAGGTAACCCAATTGTATTGTATTGCTCTTTCCCAGAATATGAAGTGGAGTTAACATGATTTTTCTCTTTGTTGCATCACTAGGGCTCATATCAAATAATAGAATATCATCATGTAGTGCCTTACATTCTAGGGAAAATCTTGAAACAAGATCCCTAATCTATGAAGGTGTTAGAGGCATTCCAGATCTTTTATAATGATTTTTCTCATGGCCAGAAATAAAGCAGGAAAAGTTGACAGAGGAAGGACTCTCCAAACAAACAAACAAACAAACAAGAAAACCAAACTCAGTGCCTTTAAATCGATTCTGACTCATGGTGACCCCTCCTTGGGTTTCCAAGGTGGTATCTCTATGAAAGTAGAATGCTTAGTCTTTCTTCCCAGGAGTGGCTGGTGGGTTTGAACCACCAGCCTTCTGCTTAGCAGTCTAATGCCTTAGGCACTACACTACCTTCAAAACTTCAGTTTACTATGGTTATAGTTCTCTGCCATGTCAACCAAAGCACACGGAATGTCACATGAAGCTGCATGAGAAACTTATAATGGAAGCACACACTCCATTAGACTATGGATGGAATCAGAAAATCAGAAAGAATAACCAAACAAGATAGTATGTCTCTCATTATTCCTAGACTGCTTTATTAAGACATAGTGAGTTTTGATCTAGAAGAGACCGCAGAAGTCCTAATAGTCTCCTGAAAAAAAAAAAAAAAAAAAGAGCATACAGAGGTTAAGTGTCACCTATACTGGAGAATTAATGCTACCAGTTTTGCTTTAAGGAAACCTGGATTCCAAAATTCCAGACCTGAAAAACAGATAAACTAAATGGTCATTGTTGTTTACAAAGGAATTTTTCTGTTCAGTAAGTGACCTCCTGCAGCATTCATTAAGTAGCTAATTCCCAGTGCGTTTAAGATGTGGTTCAACTTGCAAACATTTGATTTCCATGCAGTCTCAGCAACACATCTGTTGAGGAAAGCAAGGTGTGCTGATATTCTTTCTGTGACTGGCCATTGTGAGCTCAGCCACATACCTGGGGCCTTGCCAGGGTACACACGACTAGGGACAATTTCTGGCATTTTCTCAAGTGGTGAGATATGTGAATGTTGTTGCTTTTACTGAACAAAATGTGGAATCTGTGCTGTACAGCCAGAATAGAGAGGGTGGGTCATGATCTTGGGGCAGGGAGTCTTTCATGTGTGAGGCAGTGGCAGGATATTGCTTTCCTTCTTGTCAACCACACCTTGAAGACTTTTTTTTTTAAATGTATACAATATATTTTATCACAAAAGTATATTAAAAATGGAACAGAAATTAGGTGGAGTAGCAATAGCACAGTCCAAAACTTTCACCTCAGAGTTGACAGGGCAGAGTGAATAAGGCAGTCTTTACCAAACATGTTTGTCTTGGCCCACACAACCAGCAGAGGGGTATGAAAGCTCTCTCTGGCCACAAAGAAGATACAAAGGTCTTCTTTTGCCCCAAACTCACTCCATTCTCAAGATACCTCTTTAAATAGTTTCAACAAAGGCTTTTGATAGAAAAAGGAAGAGTTATTTGGGTTCATTGCCTTACAGGCATCCATTCATGAAAAGTTATAGCATAGGATCATTTCTTTTTTTGTGTGTGGGTGTGCCTTGAGACACTGCATCTTGAGTTTTTCTCCATAAAACCTTGAAATCCTTAGGTTAAGTTATGGTTGGAAACATTCTCTTAGAGATGCCTGTGTAAAAAGTCTCATGATAATTTGAAATATAATAATAATAATAATAAAAGCCAAACTCACTGCCATCATATTGATTCTGATTCACAACTACCCCCACTGGGTTTCCAAGGCTGTAAATCTTTACAGAAGCAGACTGCCCCAACTTTCTTCCATAGAGTGGCTGTTGGGTTCAAACCATTAACCTTTTGGTTAACAGCTCAAATGCCTTAAGCACTGCACCATCAGCACTCCTTGAAATATAATAATATTAATAACTAACATATTGAAAGATGTTCTATGTGGTTTATTTTTATTAACTCACTTAATTCTTATAACAACTCTATGTGGCAGGTACTTTTATTAATATCATCATTTCCTTTGTCCAGATTTGAAATTGAGGCAAATAGAGGTTAAGAAACTTGCCCTGGGTGATAGTAGAAATTGGTAGAAGCTGAATTCAAACCCAGACAGTCTGGTTCCAGAATATTAATACCGATGCTGTGCTAATTCTTTAAAAATTATAGCTAAAATGAGATTTTAAAACAAATACTGAAGGCCAACAATTGCCTTAGAGCCAGAGTGAAAGAAAGGTAGGAAAATAAAATAATACTAAAAGAACAAGAGGAACTCTGGTAGCACAGTGCCTAAGGCACTTGACTGCTAACTAGAAGGCTGGTGGTTCAAACCCACCAGCCACTCCTCGGATGGAAGATGGGGCAATCTACTTCCATAGTGATACTGCCTCGGAAACCCAAGGAGGGGTCACTATGAGTTGGGTCCTACTTGAGGGCACATAACAACAATAACAAAAGGACAAAAGAAGTTATTCTCCTCACTAGATGTTCTTCTTTCAAAATTTACTTTTACATAAAAGTTAATGATTAATAATAGGAAATATTGTTTAATACAACAAAAAAAATGCCCATGTTCTTCACACAGATGAGAAACTTCTAAAATATAAAGTGATATAAAATGATTTAGACTAATTTATGGGTGGTAATGTAATAATGGATTTGAAAGGATAAAGGATGTTCCTAACATCTGAGGCTGGAAAGTCACTTAGACACTCCCTGGCTATAAAATTGAAGGAACTTTGCTCTTGAAAAATGGCAAACAAGCCCTTTCTTCTCATCTCTCGGTGTCAAAGTAAGTGATACAAAGCTGTGTGTTGCCCATCCACTAACCATATATGGCAATTTTGATGGACTCATACTCTTTTATCACTTTTCACTACAAAGAGCTTCTTAAGTGTTAAAGAAAAGCCACAAGAAAATGTAAGAATCAGTGGAGATGAAAGTTTGATATTTGAAAGAAATAATTTTACTTCTTACTTGTAAATCACTACTTCAACAAGGTATTCAGCTATGAATTTCTCCAAATTTAACTTTTCCAGCTCCAAAATGTTTCTTGATTTCTGAGGTGGCTGGCTGACTAAGGAGATATGGGAAGCATGTCTTCTAATTTGACATACATAGTAATACCAGGTGCGAGATAACAAAAATGTATTATTATTATTTTAGCTACAATACTGAGTTCAAATATCACAAAGGAAAATCGCTAAGTAGTAGGAAATAGAGGGAACTTATGTCATTGTAATGAGTAGTGGTTGATGCCAAGTAGGTCAAGGGTATCAATGTGAATACATGCATTAGCAGGTAATGTCTAAAGATGTTTGTATAATGGAGAAATACATCTGGAAATGTTGTTGTTAGTTGCCATTGAGTCATAATGACTCCATGTGTGCAAAGCAGAACTGCTCTGTCAGGTTTGCAAGGTTGTGATCTTATGGAAGCAGATCACTATGCCTGTCTTCTAAGACACGTCTAGGTGGTTTCAAAATGTCAACTTTTCAGCCAGTAAGTGTTTGATCATTTTTGTCACTCAGGGAGCCTATATCTGGAAATGTTGTTGTTTGCTGTTAAGTTGGACCCGACTCATAGTGACCCCTCTTTGGGTTTCCAAGATAGTATCACTATGGAAGTAGATTGCTCAACCTTCCTTCTGAGGAGTGGCTGGTGGGTTTGAACCACCAGCCTTCTGGTTAGCAGACAAGTGCCTTAGGCACTACACTACCAGAGCTCCTATATCTGGAAATAGTCCATCAAATTTAAAAAGGAAGCTAGAAAACTCAGATCCAAAGACAAGTCTGGAATATAGAAATGGAAGGGAAACAGACCATTTGCCTTGGGCCTTGGGTGGAAAGATTCCTGTGGAAACTGGAAGTCCAAATCTGGGCTACTGGAGGAAACTGAATTTACATAACCCAAGCAGTACAGAAATACAACCCCAGATTCTAAGGTAAAACAAATCTAAAACTGGTAGAACCTGTAGAGCTTCAGCAGATAAATGCAAAACCACTCCAAAGTGAGTCTTCATAGCTCAGGGTAATCTGTATGTAGGTGAGAGACAACTCTCTGAAGATGAGCTCACAGACCAAAATTCCAGAGCACAAACACAAGCTCATTATGTGAGAGTTGGATGATGCAACTCATGGAGGGCTTCTGCTGAATTAAACTACTGATAATGTAATTCTAAAATAGACTTATAAATGTATATTAAGAATGATCAGAGATAATGTGATAAATTAAAGGTCACAAGATAAAAAGAAGATCTATTAAGAAAAAAGAGCAGGTTTTTTTTTTTTTTTTTTAAAAAAAGAACTAAATATAAATCCCAGAAATGAGATGTTAATTAAAAATGAAAGTGTTATTAAAATAAAAAAAATCTTTAAGATATATGTTAAAAAAAAAAAAAAAAGACTAAGCGGAAAACATAAGAGAAAGCACTCAGAATGTATTCTGAAGATATAAAGAGATGGAAAATATAAAAGATATTAAAAAAAAACCAAAAAAAAAAAAAGGAAAACAGGAGGAATGAGTAAGTTCCAAGACACATGTAATGGAAGTACCAACATCCTTCTTATGAAGGAAAAAAGGCTCCATCCATCTATCTGTCTGTCTATCTATCTATCATCTAAGAAATTTATATATAGAAATAGAGAATAGGTTTTATACTTCTCATTTTAACAGTTTTCTGAAAATGTGGAAGATACTAAATTTTTCCTACTCTAAGCTATAGAGAGGAACTCTGGTGATGCAGTGGTTAAAGCATTCAGCTGCTAACCAAAAGGTTAGCAGTTAGTACCAACCAACCACTGCAGGAGAAAGATAAGGCAGTCTGCTTCCATAAATATTTACAGCCTTAGAAACCCTATGGAGCAGTTCTATTCTGAACTTATCCTACAGGGTTGCTATGAGTTGGAATTGACTATATGGCAGTGGCTTTGAACTGTAGAGACTCCCATTGGGTTAATATTGTGTTCACCTCTATGGGGCCTTATAGATTTCATCAGTTCTAGGTTGCTTTTGTCTTTTCTCAGTTATAAGCTCTCAGACTCTAAAGTGGATATTATTCAGTAGAATTATTCAGTAGAATTAATCTATTGATAATATAATTCTGTAGGAGAGTATTAAAAATAAGTGTATTATATAGAAGAGAATAAAATTAAATAAAGTTTCTCAAATCCTTTTTCCCCTTTTTAGTAGATTTGCGAGATCATCTATGTAATTGACTACTTAAGGTTTTATTTTTTGAACTTCGATATACACCATCAAGAGCTTTAGGCTTTTGACCTTAGAACTTCCCATCAGTTTTTTTTTTTGCTTTTATTTCTTTAATATTTCTGTGGCTTAAAGCATCTGGAGATTATTTTCCCTCCAATACTCTCAAAGAATGTTTTGAGATCATATAATCCTAATTATTAACTCTGTTTTTCATATTTCTTCCTATAGTTTTATCCCTATTCCTTTGAAATCAACTTCCCTCTCACTGGTTCATGATCCATGTGTTTTAGCAAAATTTTTCCTCAAGGATTTTGGGTCTGTTGTGGATTTGTAGAGAATTAACAGAAAAGAACTACGAATTTTTAAACAATGCACTCCTACCCACACCCCCATATACCAGAAGAGATTGAGTGTCACAACTAGAAAAGAACAGCTAAACAATTCATCCAAAGAGGCAATCTATTGGTTAATGTACTGTCTCTTAAGGCAGTGAAAATACTATTTTTTCACTAGCAGAGTCTAACCGTCCTCTGCTTTCTCTCCAAAAGCTGGTTCCAAGTGGGTTTACTCATCACCTTAGGATAACAGCATGATTAATTGGACTAACATTAGATTTGACCTTCTATGAATGGATGAATTTCATCCAATTATACCTGACATGCAAGAAGAGGTATGGTCATTATCATGCAAATTTATTTTTCAGTCCAAAAACTTCCCATAATTATAATGACTTCTAAAATTACTGCTGGTGTCAGAGTGATATTATCTTGTTTTTAACCTCATTGTAAAAGTAACCTCTTATACTGAAATACAAAATACATATGTACCGTACAAGGCAACAAATGCTTAATCAGGTGTAAATATGTGAAATATAAACCATCTCTTTCCTTGGAGCCTAGAAGTGATGTACTGAGTATGTTTTTGAATTAGGATTTTGGTAGGCTCTGGACTTTTTTTTTTTTTTTTTCTGGAATGGAATGAGAGAAATAGCTGTAAAAATATCATTATTACCCTATATCTCCCTAAAGCATTTTTTTCCTAAAGAGTTGGACAGATACCACTGCCATTTCATCATTTAATTTCTATGAGGAATAGATATTAAAACAGAAAACTAAACTTCCTGTTTCTTTTCCATCAGGTTCTGACTGTCTCTATAATTCTTCATACTATAAAATATACCTTCCCTCAGTTCTCCTGTTAACACTCTTAATTTTATCTGTCTTATATTTCTTAAAGAGAGGGAGTTCATTTTTATGGCCGCTATGTGGGATATATAACCACTGGTGGTACAATGATTATTCTGGTTACCTAATGCTGCTCTGACAAGAAATACACCACAAATGGGATGGCCTTAACAAACAGGAGTTTATTCTTACAATTTGGAGGCTTTAAGTTCAAGTTCAAAGTGCCAGGCTCTAGGGGCTGAGTGAAAGCCCCTCAGCCTTGGGCTTCAGCTCTGCCTCCAGCTCCTGGCCCACTGAGGCTAGAGGCGTTTCTTCACTCAGCTGCTGGCTGCTGAGGCCAAGAAACCCAAGATTGACAAATAAAATGGCACAGTCCCGATGTTACCAAATCACATGGCAGGCCATTAATTTAAGTCCCCTGTGAGACTCAGGGTCGGCAGAGCATGGCAAGCTGCTGAACAACGACACAGCTACATGCAGGGTCCAAGCATGCCACAAACTACAGACCATTCCCAAAGCTGTTTCTTATATACTGGAAGCAGACCACATACCCAAAGGCAGCTACTCAGCTGCTCCCAGTAGATTCCACCATTGAGTTGATTACCAGTCTCATCATGGGGAATGCACCCAGCTGCCCAGCCACTCAACCAGGCCCAGCCAAGTTGACACACAAACATAACCACCACAGTGATTAAGCAATCAGCTACTAATTGGAAGGTCGGCAGTTCGAATCCACCAGCTGCTCAGGAGAGAAAGATGTGGTAGTCTGCTTCTGTAAAGATTTACAGCCTTGGAAACCCTATGGATCAGTTCTACTGTGTCCTACAAGGTTGCTATGAATGGAATTTACTCAACAACAGTGGGTGTTAGTGTTTTATGTGGGGATATAAAAAACTCTGGTGGCACAGTTGTTAAGTGCTCCACTGTTAACTGAAAGGTCAGTGGTTGAAATCCATCAGCCACTCTGTGGGAGAAAGATGAGGCAGTCTGCTTCCGTAAAGATTTACATTCTTAGAAATTCTATGGGGACAGTTCTACTCTGTTCTGTGGTGTTGCTATGAGTTGGAAATGACTGGAAGGCAATGTTTTTTTCTTTTATTCTTTTTTTAAATATGGGATATGGAAATAAAATCTCATTTCAAGTGCTAATACACCATTTCATTCATTCATTCTTGCATGCATGCATTCTTTCAACATTTATTATCTACTATGTGACAGGCTTAATGTCTCTGTGTCTTAATTTCTTCAGCTATCATTTGCTGATCTTAAGCAAACAGAATTCTTCTCAATTCTTTGAATCGATAAGAAAATTCAAAATTGCCATTCTAACTCAACTGTGAGAATGTTAACAATGTTGTGCTTTTCAATTCCCGAGCATCTGTAGATTCTTCTCCTACTTGGACTGGCTTTCCTTCCTTCTACATTAATCTTCCCATTCTTGAAAATTCAACTCAAGTGACAGCCCAACCTCCTTTGTGTGGATTAGAGGTTTATCCCCTGGGCTTCCTCTTTCACAGCACTTATTAAGTTTTATCATAATCATCTCAGGTGGATAAACCCTGAAATGACCCTCAATCATCCCCATCTCCATATATTTATGATCAGTGTGATCCTCTCTCTTTGAGTGTGGGTGAGGCCTGAGACTTACGTCTAACTAATAAAATATGGTAAAGATGATGATATGTCACTTCTGTGATTATGTTACATAAGATTGTAACTTTCATCTTGTTAGCAAACTGTCTCTCTTGACTTCTTGGCTCACCTGCTTTGATAAAGTTAGCCATCATGTTGGGGGGGTCCATATGGGCAGGAACTGAAGGTGGCCTCCAGCCAACAGCCAACAAGAAACTGAGGCCCTCAGTTCAACAGTCTGCTAGGAACTGAATCCTGACAACAACCATGTGAGCTTAGAAGCAGATCCCTCTCCAGATAAAATTTCAGATGAGATCTCAGCCCTGTAGACACCTTGATTGCAGCTTTGTGAGATATCCTGAGCAGAGGACTCAGCTAAGCCATGTACAGAGTCCTGACTCATTGAAGCTATGAGATAATAAACATGTCCTGTTTTAAGTTGCTAAGTGTATAAGTCATTTATTATGCATTTACTAATTATCCACTTATTTATTCTACCCTCCCATTGGATTATAAACTTCTTCAGACCTGACACCCTTCATTCAACTTTATTACATCACTAGAATCTAACATTGTTCCTGGCATGTGTTGTTGTTATGTGCCGTCGATTTGGACCCGACTCATAGCGACCCCTCCTTGGGTTTCTGAGGTAGTATCGCCATGGAAGTAGATTGCCCAACCTTCCTTCCGAGGAGTGGCTGGTGGGTTTGAACCACCAGCCTTCTGGTTAGTAGTCATGTGCCTTAGGCACTATGCTACCAGAGCTCTGTCCCTAGCATGTAAGAGCTGCTTAATAAATTTTTTTTTTTTTCATAATATGGTAGTGAAGCAAGTTCACTGGGTTTGTAGACAGGAAATCAGCTTTCTACCACCCACTTTATGACCTTCAGCTAATCACAAGGTCTGAGTTTCATTTTTTTCCATATGAAAAGTAGAATTAATATAGTTTAACTTGGTTCAGTTTCCATATTTTAGTTTTCATCATTAAAAAATAAATATTAATGATATATATGACACTATATTATATTTGAACAGATTATATGATCTTCCATTTATTTTTGTATCCTATTATCTTTTTAGGAGCTCTGGTAGCATAATGGCTAAAGCACTTGACTGCTAACCAGAAGGCTGGCAGTTCAAACCCACCAGCCACTCCTCGGAAGGAAGGTTGGGCAATCCTACTTCTGTAGTGATACTGCCTCGGAAACCCAAGGAGGGGTCGCTATGAGTCGGGGCCGACTCGACGGCAAACAACAACAACATTATCTTTTTAACTCTGATATGCAACAAATAGTTATGGCAAAAAGAGTGTATTTTTGAGTTTTAGAAATGATGACTCTACTTAAAAGAAATCCCTAAAGGAATAAATAATGAGAACACAAAACTGGAATGAGCTCATGAAAAATTGAAATCAGTTTGAAAAAGGGCATTTGATGACATGTAGCATGACATTTAACAGCTTTCTTAATTAAGTGGACTGAAAACTAGATAACACAATTTTAGGCAGGAATTTCTTTTTCCATGCTGACAGGAAACATTTGTTTTGTTTTAGCCAGACGGTTTTTAAAAATGCTATTTATAATAGCTTTGCCAAAGTGAAAAAGAAAAAAAGAGAGAGACGTCTACAAACTCTCAGACTCTCATTCATTGTTTCTTTTTTTTTTTTAATTTGCTCTATTATCTTTTCCAATGTTTCTTTCCTTTCACTGAGTGTTTGGCTGATAAGAAAATCATGAGTCACTCCCTCGGCGACTGACAGACATTTTTCTTTTTTAGGGCCAGCACATATGGAGAAGATTATTCTTATTAAGCATATTAGATAATTCTTGATGAAATTGGTATATCTATCTGTTAGAGGTACCTTTACTTCCTCTCCACTCTCTGCCTTATGCATTATTTCTCCAAAGGAAAAGACAGGCACTGATGGTACTGAATTTTTGTTGTTCAAGCAAGAGAGGACTAGATGAGGAAATATAATGTTCTTTTTCTTTTATATAAGCCTTAGGTTCCTCATCTGTCCATTTTTGGACATTTTATTATTTCTCTTTTTAATCTGTGCAAACAGACAACCCCTAAAACACTGATTGCAAGAGGGAGTTAACATTCCTTGTGGTGTCTCAAGACAATTTACCTTTTTGTATCTCCCCTAAAGCTTACCTTGTCCTATTCTTTCCCATAACAAAGGAATAGGAAACAATAACCAAGTTCATTCTTAAGTACAGAAAATAAATTAGAAGAGAAGGGAGTCTCATCAGACAAAGAAAAGCTCTTCCTCTCAAAACCCAAAAAAAAACCCAAAGTAATAATGGATGGCCTTCTGATGGAGGCTGTATCATCTCTATTTGGGGAAATCATTAAAATAAGAAGAAAGCCATTTGTGTAGGTAAAAGATTTTTGGAGAAAAAATATGTCAGAGAAGATAAATTTTCCTACTTTTTTTAATCTCAATAATTTGCAACACAAAAGTAGCTGCTAAAGTTAAGACATTATTATTTCAAGTACAGAACCAGCAATGATAACTTACTAATAATGCCTCTTTCAATGAAATGAAATCATTTCTGCATTCAGAATATGGGACTTACAGGAATAGTTTAGGAAGCTCAGAGCTCCTTTGTTGTTGTTGTTATGTGCCGTCGAGTCGGCCCTGACTCATAGCGACCCCTCCTTGGGTTTCCGAGGCAGTATCACTACGGAAGTAGGATTGCCCAACCTTCCTTCC
>NW_006921730.1:6330020-6370518 GCF_000298275.1 Orycteropus afer afer
GTCTATGTATCTGTCATTAAACCAATACCAGGCAGTTTTGACTACTGTGGCTGTATAGTAGGTTTTGAGATCTGGCAGTGTGAGACCTCCTATTTACAAGTGTTCTTCTACTTAATTTTCATAGAATTTGTTTGACAAAGTTAGATATTTTCCCTTTTATTTGAAAACAAGGAAAAGTACAGAGAGGTATATTTGTTTGCCTAAGTTTCATAAAAACTTGCAACCAAAAAAATTGATCACCACCTACCAAAAAATTTTCCACACACATCTGAATGTGTTTTTTTTTTTCTTTTATCCTCCAACATCCACAGTAGGTTTGAAGCTAGAGTGAGGCATAAAAGAGCAGATTATAAGTATAGCTGCTGGTGGGAGAGGAGAAAGATTTTTATTGGATTTGATATTGAAATTTTAAACTTGATTAAGCCTTTGAATGCTGAGAGTGAACAGAAAGTCATAGAATCTACCCAAGATGTCATTAAAGGACATCAAATGATGATTCCTGAGAGCCAGTTTCAAAGCTGTGATTGGAGCAAAATAACCTTGGTACATTCATTCATTCAATAATAGTAACTGAGGGCCCACTTTGTGCTTGGCAGTGTTGTAGGTCTTGGGGATCCAGCAGTGAACAAAAGACTTGCTCTATATAGCTCATTCTAGTGGGGGAAAAACAAACAATTAAAAAAAAAAAAACCTGACCAACAGTATAGTTTTACATAGAATTCTGTATAACTGTATCTTTCTGATAGCATAAGAAGGTACTTATAAAATTCATTTGATAGTCTATAATCTACTTAGGTCCCATGGATAGACTTAGCTCTGAGGATGTTGTTATACACAGTAAGCATTCAATAACCAGGGGTAGGCTTTTCCTTTCTAACTCTGCCGCCTCCAAAAATCAATGAACTGTTATTGAGTATCCATTGTATTCAGAGAATTGTGGAAGAAGAGTTGATATAATTGGGTCAGGATATGCTGAAATTAACAGTTTAATAAACCAAGAATAGCACAGATCGGGAAAAAACTTAAACTAAATGTTCTCCATAGCTGCATGGAGGAATACTAAAAACAGGTTGAAACATTCTAGATTTTTAAAAAATCCTAAGAAACCTGGCTTCAATAGTGCATCCAGGTGTATCTTTCTGGGGGTGGGGTGGAACTCACCATGGCAATCACTTTCTTACCAAGCTTATTTCCCCTAGAATAGGTTTTTCATGATGTCAGAAGTCAGTTAAATAAAAAAGAAATGACAGTGGGCATTGTGCAAAATAAGATTTAAAAGTCAGAAACCCAGATGCCAGCATACATTGGAATTTGGTAAATTTGTGAAGCTTATTATGGTGAAAAGGAGCTCTAGTGGCATAGTGGTTAAAACTCATCTGCTAATCAAAAGGTCAGCAGTTTGAACTCACCAGCTGCTCTGCAGGAGAAAGATGAGGCAGTCTGCTTCTGTGAAGTTTTACAACCCTTGGAGACCCTATGGGGCATTATGCCCTTTCCTAAAGTCACTATGGGATGGAATTGATTTAATGGCAGTCGGCTTACCATGGTGAAAAACAAAATAAAACACCACCACCACCACCTTGATCAAAATCCCCCCCCTTTTTTTTAATAAGCAAAACTATTTGCTTGAGTTTAATGGTCTGACATTATGAAACAGTGTGGGAAAAGGAAATAAAAATTCTGAGGTGATTTAGAGAAATCAGCAAAGGCACATGCACCCTGTCACCCTAATGCGTTCTGTCTGAAGGAACTAATAAACCCACAGAACTCCGAGACAGACACTGTGTTTGATGTACCCAGTTAGTAAAAGAGTGGGCTATGGTAGGTGTTTCCACCACCTATCTGTTAGTTTGTCTTATCGTGGTGGCTTGTGTGTTGCTGTGATACTGTAAGTGATATCATTTGCATTTCAAATACCAGCAGGGTCACCCATGGGGACAAGTTTCAATGGAGTTTCCAGACTAAGACAGACTAGGAAGAAAGGCCTGGCAATCTACTTCTGAAAATCAGCCAATGAAAATACTATGGATCACAACAAAATATCATCTGATAAAGTGATGGAGGATTATTAGCTCCAGAGGTTGAAACCCACGGCTGTCAAGTCGATTCACTATAGGACAAAGTGAACTGCTCTGTAAAGTTTCCAAGTCTGTAATCTTTATGGAAGCAGACTGCTACATCTTTCTCCTCTGGAGCAATTGGTGGGTTAGAACCTCTGACCTTTCAATTAACAACTAAGGTTTTAATCACTGTGCCACAAGGGATACTTCAGAGGTTGAAAGCCACTCAAAATACACAGTGGTCACACAACAATGGAGCAGAGCACACCGATGATTGTGAAGATGGAACAGGATCAGGCAACATTTTGTTCTGTTGTGCATGTGCTCACCATGAGTTGGAGCTGACTTGACAGCAAATAGCAGCAACAGGGGTTGGCTCTGATGGTGAGTGAATAAGTATCCCTCATTATTCTCAGGATTTGTGATTAAATATCTTAAATCCTTTTACACCTTCAGAGTTGATTCTGCTACCTAGAGTGAAAACATGGCACCATCCAGGAAGTTGAAAGAATGTATCTGTGGTAGTTAAGGTTGTTGTCAACATAGCTGGACCTGATTGAGTGGCTGGGCAGCTGGAGGTGTTTATTCCCCATGATGAGACTGGCAATCAACTCCTTGGTGGAATCTGCCATGAGCAGCTGAGTAGCTGCTTTAGGGATGTGGTCTGCTTCCCGTATATAAGGAGATGCTTGGGCTTGGTCTCTTGCTTTCTGGCATGCTTGAACCTTGCATGTAGCCAAATCATTGTTCAACAGCCTGCCATGCCCTGCTGATCTTGGGAGTTATTCTGGACTCGAATTAGTGGCCTGCCATGTTGTTTGGTAACATTGGGACTGTGCCTTTTTACTTGTCAACCTTTGTCTTGTCAGCCTCAGCAGCCAGCAGCTGTCTGAGTGAAGAAAAGCCTCTAGTTTCAGTAGCCGGGAGCAGGAGGCAGAGATGAAGCCCAAGGTTGAAGGGGTGGCACCCAGCCCCTAGAGCCTGGCACTTTGAACTCAGATTTAAGCTTCCAAAATTGTAAGACAATAAACTCCTATTTGTTCAAGCCATTGTATTTGTGGCATAATCCTGTCAGAGTGGCACATTCCTGTCAGAGTGGCACCAGGTAACCAGAACAGTATCCCAGTCAGAGATGCCTTTGTTTCTCTTATTTGAGCAGCTGCACCACAGGAGTTAACCACTCTTTGCTGGAGCCATGCTCCTCCCTACCAGACAGACACAATTGTTGTTGTTATGTGCCATCGAGTTGGACCAACTCATGATGACCCCTCCTAGGGTTTCCGAGGTGGTATCACTATGGAGGTAGATTGCCCAACCTTCCTTCCAAGGAGTGGCTGATGGGTTTGAACCACCAGCCTTCTGGTTAGCAGTCAAGTGCCTTAGGCACTATGCTACCAGAGCTCCTAAAGACACAATAGAAAGGCCAACATTTTGGAAAGCCAGTGGATAGTGGACAAAATTATTTAACTCATAATTTGAAAGCTGAGTTGATGCAGTTCTGTGAAGAGAAGCCTCTGGAAAAATCTCAAATATGAATTAGGGATCCTTAACACAGGAGTTGGGCTTCTCAGTAATACTGTAATTTCTTTACCAAAGCACATTTAACGTTGTCCACCAGCTGCTGGGTGGGAGGAAGATGGGACAATCTACTTCCATAAAGATTTACAGCCTTGGAAAACCGATGGGGGTCACTATGAGTTGAAATCGACTGGATGGCAGTGGGTTTTGTAATAGTTTATTTTCTTGTCTGTCTCAGCAAGGATGTTAACTTTGCGGAATGGAATAGGGAATTTCTTTATTCTGCTGATAAATGTATCCCCAGGGCCTGGTATAATCTTGATTCATAAAAATAGCAAGAACAAAACTCCATGTGTGTCAGAGTAGAATTTTGTGTTCCATAGATTTTACAATGTCTGGATTTTCAGAATTACATTGTGAGGGCTTTCTCAGAGGTACCTCTGAGCCCATGAACTTTCCACCACTCAGGGACTCCTCTAGGCTCATTGGTTCATAGTGGATACATTTTGTCTTTTTAAATTTTATTGTTATTTGGGTGAAAGTTTACAGAACAAATTCGTTTTCCATTCAGCATTTAATACACATTTTGTTTCATGATATTGACTTTAATTCCCCACAATGTAACAGCTCTCTTCCCACTTCCTCCCCATAGTGACCTCTTCCTTGTGTCCTTCCCTCCCATGCACTCCCGCCCTCCCCATCTCCCTTTGCAAACATTTCCCTTCTGTTCTCCCACAATTGATCGCTCCAAGTAGTGCATCTACCTGATGTAATGTTCACCTTTGCTTGTCTATTGTTTGGCTGGAAGCCACAGGAGTGAGTTCATTTTCAGACCTGAAAGGTACTCAGGGGTCTCACCAGCCTCTATCAGATCAGCAAACGTGGTCTTTTTAAATGAGTTTGAGTTTTATTCCACATTTTTCTCCCACTCTATGCAGGAATCTCTGATTCCCCTCTGAGTGGTTGACAGTGGTACCGGGCACTATCTGGTTCTGCTCTCATGGTCATAGAGGCTGAGGATCGCATGGTCCACTAGACCCTTGGACTAGTTGTTTCCATAAATCTTTGGTTTTCTCCATTCTTCTTTGCTCTGGATGAGGAGAGACCCAGTGTTGCATGTAGATGGCTGCTTGCAAGCTTTTAAGACCCCAGTCGGTACTCACCAACGTAGGATGTAGAACAAAATTTTTGTGTAGTATGTTATACAAATTGAGCTTGATGTCCCCTGCAACCATGATCCTGAGCTCACAGGTCCAACTACTCACTCCCTCAGGGTAGCTGCCTGTGACCAAGAAGCCACCACACCCTTGCTCCTTGTCAGCTCTACTATGAACTTGGGCATTCTTACAGCACCTACATATATATATATATATACATGTATCATAGTGGATACTTAATATTTATTTCTTGATTAAATGAAGGCATGAGGGAAGGTGTAGTGGAGTGACAAGGTTTGTGGGGGTTTAGCTCTGTCTCTGCATATGGGTCTTGAGTGCACAGTTGCCCTTCCTGCAGTAGAGGTATATAGGCACTGAGCAGAGATAGAGTGAAAGAACCAGGCAGTCTGATCAAATAAAGTTGATATACTGGCTCTCCAGTGCACAGTTCAAACCAATGGCTCTATATTCAGATCTCTGTCTAGAGGAAGCAATGGCTATTCTTGGCAAGTTAGTCAAATTTCATTGTGATGCTCCACATACATGTATGAGCCATATCTCAATAAACACAGATCAAGAGACTGTATATCTTAAATTTACAGAAATATTTAAAGATAAAAATGCAAATGCAAGTGCGGTTAAGAACCTGAGGTTACATGTCCATCTAGTGCCAGAAATGGATTCCTTCTGTCTCTGACTCCAAGTTCAGTGCCATTTGAACTCTGCTACTGATTCTCGAGCCATATGAAAAATATTATTGTTCAGCATACTGGTATCTGAAAAGTATGTCAACAATTTTGGATCACTTAATTGCTGTAGTTACAACTTCTGTCCAGGGCACCTTAGTACCTATATTGATGGACTTCTATAAAGTATTTTAGAAAGCTTTTAAATTGCTCTCTTAAATTTGTAATAGTTATACATGCTGTTGAACTTTTTTCAATCAATTCAAAAGTGTGGAAATAAAGAATGTAATTATTCCCCACCATTTGCCAGGGGTAACACCAGTTAGCAATTTTGTGTGTAACTTTCAGACTTTTATATATTCACTCCCACCCACTTACATACAAATATGTATGCATGTGTACACAGTTTTTCTAATAAAAAGGCATCATTATAAGCATATTGCTATGAAAATTGATTTTTAATTCAAAAACACATACTCTATACATCTTTCCATATTAATACATGGAACTACATGGAATTCTATACAATGGCTATTTCTCATTTGAAAGACTTGGATGCTTTCTCTATTTTTTCACTATTGCTCTAACACTACTATTCTTATATCCTAAGATATGCATACAAGTATTTCTGTAAGATAGATTCTGGGGGTGGAATTACCAGTTTGAGCCACAACTTTTACCAATCATGTATGACCACCTCCCATCTCGATTCCCTAGCCAGCCCTGATTGAATAAGAGATGTATTTTAAAAATTGACATAGACATTGAAAGGATATTTTTGTACACAGTCACTGTGTTCCACAAACAGTAAAGGCCTGTTACATCATGGTTAGCTATTAAACAAATTTGGGTCAAATCATGTTCCCTCAAACTTAACATGTACACAGAATAAAGATTCTAACTCAGAAAGTGGTTCTGCCCTCTGCCCTAGGGTAAAAAGCTTTTACTTTTTTTTTTTTTTTTTTAACTAAAAGCTCTATAATTAGTTCTTTTACCTCAGTGATTTACTTTAGTGAACGGTACCATTTTATAAATTGAGTAAATAAATCAACTCCAATTTATAACTAGAGACATTATATGAGAAACCTGTATCCAGAATGATTTGGTATATGCCAAGGATCCAGTCTCATAGCCTCAGAATCGTTCTTCTCATTGCCAGCCCCACAGAGCCACCATAGATAAATTCCTAATTTCAGAGACTGGAAAGACCAGGTAGACTGAATATGTGACACATGGGTGAAGGACAATGATATCCCAGGTTGGTGGCAGTCACTGCAATTGAGAAAAGTCTGGCCTAGGACTATATTTTCTATGTGGCTACATTAGAAAAAACAAAACTAATTGTAAATATAAGAAGAGAATCATGTTTAAAAATGTTGGAACCAGAGGGAGGTGGAAAAGCAATGAAGTTCACCCCCTTAAATCATATCACCCGTGTAAAGGCATACAGTCCCTATTTCAGTGCCCACAATGAAATCGCTGTTGTTGTTGTTATGTGCAGTTGAGTGGGAACCAACTCATGGTGACCCCTCCTTGGGTTTCCGAGGCAGTATTGCTACAGAAGTAGATTGCCCCATCTTCCTTCTGAGGAGTGGCTGGTGGGTTTGAACTGCCAGCCTTCTGGTTAGCAGTTAAGTGCCTTAGGCACTGCGCTACCAGAGATTAGAGAGCTTATGAACAGCTTGGTGCCCTTAAATATTTGCTCTTTTTTCACTGCTGGAACCTTTTGTTCAGAAAACTTGTGATGCACCATGCTTGCTTGTCCCGCTGCATGATTCTGGGCTGGAACACAAGTGTTTTACTGTTTCTAAAGTCCCCTGTCTTGCAGTTTATTAAAAAGCAAAGAAGTTGGGCCTGGTGCTTCCATACAGCTTTTCTAGTTTATTGGCTCCATTTGCTTATGAAAATATGTTTTCAATTACATTTAAAACATTTGATTCAAATTGCTTTGGAGAGTCAGGATGCATTGTTTTTCCTGCCCACATTGCATACGTTCTGGTTTATCTGGGACTTAAGGTGCAGTGCACCGAAGTCAAATGAGCAACGATAGAACAGAGTCTTGGGAGGAAGGTGAAGAGTAATCTTAAGCTATAAATAACTGTACAGTAACAGAAACCGAATGTTTATTCTGAGCTCATTGTAAGCATGACAGATTACAAGCATGACAAAAGTATATGTAAAACCCAAAGGAAAAAATGAGACTGCTTGGAACACAAGATCAAAACAGGAAATGTTGGTTTGAAGTAAACCTCTTTTACTCAGATAGAACTTTCTAGATGTTTTTGTCAGCCATATCTAATTATTTTTTCTTTGACAATAATGTAAAATTGGAAAGGGCTTTAAAACCACAAACTCAGTGGGGCTAAAAGGGACATTTTTTTCTCAGAGGAGTAATAGCATACAATGAATTCAGAGTTAATATTAGTTTGTTGTCCAGTTCTTGGACAAGGGAATATCGTACTGAATGTTGGTTAAATGTTCATCTGGTCAGACACAATGAGCAGACGGATTACACTGGGCCATGCTTCAAACTGGAGAAAGAAGGGAGCAGTCAGAAGGCAGTGGGAGTGATGACTAAAGGCCATGAAAGCACTGACCCCTCAACACATATAACCTTTGCTGGCACTTTTTTTGGGCCAACTCTGACTAAGCCATGCATTAAACCTCATAGATAACAAGGAAAGGATATCCTTACCCATCAATCATACACTCATGTTTCTTCTTGTTCTCCCTGCTCAACCAGCTGTCATAATTGTCCCTACACCTCCCCGGAGGACCTTAATCTACATAAGAATCACCAGCAGTGTTCTGGTTACCTAGTGCCACTCTGACAAGAATGTACCACAAATGGGATGGTCTTAACAAACAGGAGTTTATTCTTACAATTTGAAGGCTTTAAATCCAAGTTCAAAGTGCCAGGCTCTGGGGGCTGGGTAAAAGCCCCTCAACCTTGGGGTCCAGCTCTGCCTCCTGCTCCCGGCCCACTGGAGCTAGAGGCGTTTCTTCACTCAGACAGCTGCTGGCTGCTGAGGCTGAGAAGCCCCAAGGTTGACAAGTAAAAAGGCACATTCCCAATGTTACCAAACCACATAGCAGGCCATTAACTTAAGTCCATTGTAAGTCCCAAGGTTGGCAGAACATACATAGGTTGTTGAGCAACAACAAGGCTACATGCAGGGTCCAAACATGCCACAGGCTAGAGACCTTTCCCAAAGCTTATATACAGGAAGCAGACCACATCCCAAAGGCAGCTACTCAGCTGCTTGT
Organism: Orycteropus afer afer; assembly: GCF_000298275.1. Lineage (NCBI taxonomy): Eukaryota > Metazoa > Chordata > Mammalia > Tubulidentata > Orycteropodidae > Orycteropus > Orycteropus afer. The sequence continues at coordinate 6,338,709 of NW_006921730.1, forward strand.
GGTAGATCCCACCATGGAGTTGATTGCCAGTCTCATCATGGGGAATAACTACCACCAGCTGCCCAGTCACTCAACCAGGCCCAGCCAAGTTGACACAAAAACATAACCACCACAAGCAGTGATTCAAAATGCATCTTTGTGGGCCCTAGCCCTGAGATTCTTATTGACTAAGGCTAGTTGGGGATGTAGAATCATGATGCAAGTAGTCCTTGGATCACACTTTGAAAAACTCTGAGAAAGTTTGCCCAGGATGAAGAGAAGGAATAACAATAATAGCTAAGTCTGAAGTGTTGTTAAATTCCTCTTAGATTTTGCTTCATGCCTTGGGCTATTGGTTGCTAAAGACTTCTTGATTTCTAACTTCTGTGTCTAGACTTTTGGCCACTTACTTCTTTACTTCTAAGACTCTGATTGATCTTTGAACCTGATGCTTTGTCTCTGATATCTGAGCTCCTCTGATTGACATTTAAATGTCCTTCATTCACTCTTTCATTCAAAAAATATTGAGTACCTCTACTTGGGGATTCACAGCTTAGCAAAAGAGATTCAATTCAGGCTATAATGGGGTTTACAGGCCAGTAGAGAAGTAGTAAGTTAATTAAAAAGTTACAATGAGTGTGGTAGAAGCCATAGAGGGTAGTTGGAACAATGTGAGATCGCACAGCAGGGCAACGTAATCTAGTCCAGATGTCAAGGAAGGGAATATTGTTTTATTGAATGTTGGTTAAATGTTCATCTGTTCAGACACAGTAGGCAGATGGATTATACTGGACCATGCCTCAAACAGGAGAGTGGATTACACTTGAGTGCAGTATCTGCTTAAGGAGTCAGGGACGGGGGAGGGCAGATGGGAAGGCAGAGTGTTTCAGGCAGAAAGAAGAATGAAAAAGAAAGCCTTAATAGATGAGAGATATGGAACTTTCAAGAGAACTGTGGTTGGAATGTACAATGGTGAGGGAGTGGCATGGCCAGAAATGGGGCTGGAAAGGTGGGAAGGCCCAGACTATGAAAGGCCTTGTGAATCCCATGATAGAAGTTGTGTTCTAATTTAAGGGCCATGACCTATCTCTGAAAAGTATTAAAAAGAGGAGCATTATGATCTAATTTTCCCTGAGGAAAAAAAACACTACAGATAGTGCAAATAATTTGATCTGAAGTCCCTAGGAAGCAGGCAATGTGGAGGAGGAGCACCAGAAGGCAGAAGAGGGAAGAAACTTAGGAAGAAAAATGTCTTTTCCATTGCTACAGGAGGGAAGGAGCAAAGGACAGAATGACCTGTGGGTAGAATGTGTGTTTGGTAACAGCAGGTTGATGGCATGCTTACAGCAATTTCTTCCCAGAAAGAAAAGAGTAAAGATACTTCTGAGATGTCTATTAGAGCACTTTAGGTAATGATATTTTAGAATTGAAATAAATCATTCTATTGGGTGCTATGTAGGCTAAGCCAGCTGATCAATCTTATCAACCAAAGGAATGAAACTAGCCCAGTCAGAGATGTACTAAAAATGCATATATATACCAAAAACCAAACCCACTGCTGTCTAGTTGATTCTGACTCACAGTGACCCCCACTAGGTTTCCAAAGCTGTAAATCTTTATGGAAACAGGTTGCCTCATCTTCCTTCCACAGAACAGCTGGTGGGTTTCAACCACCAACTTTCTGGTTAGCAGCCAAATGCTTTACCCAATGCCCCACAGTTTATTTATGAATTAAAAACAAAAAAGACACAAATAATAAACAAAAGAAATATTAAGAACTCAGAGTGAAAGCCCTCTGTAAATTATAAAGTTATTTGACTATGTTAGATTATGATAGACTTGAAGAAAACAACATTAAAGAAAACAACATTAAAGAAAACAAAAGATTTGACATCTGACAACTTTGGGGGATGTAATGGCTGATTTTAGTATTAGAAATCCCTTAGTCAAGACTCTCATTGTAGCTTCAGGTCTCTGGACCACTTAGAACTTTTCTTCCTGAAGAGGAATGGAGCCAGCTTTTTCAGGCACACAGCTATGCCATTTGCCTATTTGTCTTAAAAGCAAGTTCAAGCTTAAGACTTAAAGAAACCAACTTAAGACTTGAATGAGTAGGGTCTGAAAAAATACTCAAGATTTCATTGAAAGGCAAAGTTCAGTCCCTTCTTTTTTCAGAAAGTTCTGACAACAGAAAAGGGTTTCATTGGGGGCAGCATGCCCAAGTGGACTTTTCTCACAAATGCATAAAAGTGGACAGGTTTGGAATGTGCTGTTCTTTCTGCTAAAGATGTTTTTCCACTCTTGGCCTTCCAAAATCCAGAGTTCAAAGCCTCACTACTACTTTTTTTCATGCAGGAGCAAATTGACCACAACACTATTAGAAAAAGACGTGAATCAGTGTGTTTGGCTCTTTGTTTCTTTGTTGTGTTCTTTGGAAAGGAAAGTAAGGAAAGAAAAACAGGGGAAGAAAGACTGCCTTCCTTTGCATCTTTTTCTTGAGGGATGTTTGCTTAAAAATAATAACCAAAAACCAGACTAACGTTGGGATTTATATTAAGCATTTCCAAGGTTTGAAACAGGAACAAAGTCCACTAGACCCCTTGTGAGGTAAGCTTTTGTTTTTCTCATTATACAAATAAATAAATTGAGTCATTGAGCAGTGAGTGAGGTCATTTCCCTGGTCTTGGCTGCATTAGATGAAAAGAAAGCTAGAAGGGTTTGGATTCCAGGTAACCACTTTGATCATACTTTTATTGGAAGTTGACAACCAAAAAGTTAATAATCTGTTATACTTAATGTTAGGGAGATGAAGTTTTCTAACTTAACAGGAGTTCTACTTATTATTATTTATATGGACATGTGTGCATGTATATGCATCACACACACATACATATTAGAATAACCTTCATTTTCCAGAATCCTTAAAGAATGAGATATCTGGAATAATTAAAATTTTCCTAATATTTGATAGTTTATATCTTAAAGGATCAAAATATGCTTGTTCTGATATATTCGAATATAGTTTCCCTAATTTTAAAATAGATGCTATTAAATATGTCAAGGAATCCCTGGGTAGTGTTAATAGTTAAGTGCTCTACTCTAGGCACAAGGTTGGAAGTTTGAACCTACCCAGAGGCACTTTGGGAGAAAGACCTGGCGTTCTGCTTCTAAAAGGTCAACAGCCTTGAAAACCCTTTGGAGCAGTTCTACAAACACATGGGGTAGCCAAAATCAACTCAATGGCAACTAACAACAACAGATAGCTGATATTTGTGCTAACTGTGATTCAGGGATTCCCTCAGGAACTTCCTAAGATTGTACCACTATTTGTCTCTACAATGAATGTCATTGTGATTTTTAAATTATTATCTTTCTATAGCTTCTTTTCTTTTTCTCTCCCTTCATTGCCAGGCTTCCATATTTCTATTTCTACCTGTCATCAGGACACTTACTTGTTGCAGCTCCTTTCCTTTTGCTAACTAGGTGCTTCAAGTCTGCCATGTTCTTAGAAACATCCCACGTTTGCTAGAATTATTTGTAAAATAGAAGTAAATAGGCTCGACGTGAGGACTTCATGTAATGAATATGAACCTTAATGAGCACTGTCTTATTTTCCATACACTTTTGGCTTATTTTTTGTTCTCAGTTGTGTTTTGCAAAATTAAAATATTCAGAAATGAGATGTCTAGGTAAATGAAATGTTATTTTAAATATACTTTACTTCTAACACTCTATTTGGAGTGATTTAATTTTTCTCCAGTGATTCAGATAGTATTCATCCAACAAGAATTTATTGAATGCTAAGTGCCTGATTCTGTGCCAGGATCTCAGCTCTCTCTGTGTTTCAGGGTCATCCTTGGGACCATCAGTGTCTTTATACCTTGTTGACAACATTAGAAAGACTTCATAACAATTTTAGAAATATTGTTCATTGTTTTGTACATTTTTATATATGTGCGTATTGAATGTCTGGAAAAACATCAATAGAGGTGATGACTTTTTCCTTTTTGGCATCTGGCAGAGCTAGGTGGGCTGAGATTTATTATCTGTCAAAGTCACTGAGTGAAAGCTAGGTGGGGAATGGGTATGCTGCGAAATGACACTATATTAGGGAAGGCTGAGAAGACCTTGACTAGTGTGGAAAATGCACAAGAAGTGACCTCTTCTTTGAAGAAAAAGAAGAAAAATGGAATTCTTGCATTCCCTGGAGTATTTATGTTCCAAGTGGGTTTTACTGGTTTCTATACCCTTCAGCAAAAGGGAGTCCTAGTGGCACGGTGGTTAAGCTGCTAACTGAAAGGTGGGTGGTTTAATCCAACAGCAGCTCTGCAGGAAAAAGATGTAGCAATCTACTTTCCTAAAGACTATAACCTTGAGAACCCTTTGGGGCTATTCTGTTCTGTCCTGTAGGGTTGCTATGAGTTGGAATTGACTAGATGGCAATGAATATTCCTTTCAGCTGCAAACCGTAGGTGCAGGTGGAACAATCCTTGATGGTGTATTGCACAGGGTATCCCACATGGTAGGTTGCAAATAGCTATATGTTGAACGAATAAATAGATGCAGTTGAAATTTGAGACCTAACCAAACAAAATCAGGATAATTGAGCTTGAGGGGCAAAATGAAACTCTCCTAGTCCTTCTCCCTTGGTCATTACAAACTAAAATGCCTTCCACAACAATTTGCGATTTTCCTTATTCTAACATTGGGCTTCTTGAAGGAAGCCTAGGTTTACAGATCTCTTGATAATTAAGGCATAGGAATAAAAAGATCTTAATCTTTTAAATAGAAAAATAGAATTTATGTAAGTAAGGTAGGATTCTGATGTGGTGACTTGCATGTTGTAGGGCATAAGCACATAGCTGAAGAAGGTATATTACACAAAAATATAGGGACCAGGAGGCATTTCGGACATCAGCAACGTCAATGAGAGTGCTGTAGAGCAGAGTAGAATAAAACCCCAGGAGCCCATGGGATGAGCTAAGACCTTAGCTAACTAAGACCTGGGACAGCCATCTCTTTCATGATGCTGCCACCTGCCTATCTTTGATGTACATTGTTATGATGTGGGGAGGTAGGTGGCATGGAACTGGGAAGGGCTGGGGCAATCATGGAAATATCCTCCTCTGGAAAACTAGTGGCAAGACTGAAGTAGTGCCATCAAGTGCAAACAAACTAAGAAACACAACAATACCCACCCACCCCCATGAAAATGCAAAGAGACAAACAAACAAACAAAAGATCAGAAACATAAATCAGTCCATAAATAGCCAACAGTACCACTATGAGAAGGTCATGATAGTATCCTCTAGTGGGAGGCCACAGTTCATTAAATGAGCTATAAGGGAAAGAGGATCTGAGTGCACTTACTTGCAATACGTAGAAAGCAACACTCAAGCTCTACTTACCTAAGTGCCCACTGTGCTGGCACTTAAGCAAGCATCCAACAATTGGTAATCATAATAATTAAATTGACTGGGTGCAAATGGTTAATGTTCTTGACTGCTAACTGAAAGGTTGAAGGTTCAAGTTCACCTAGAAGCACCTTGAAAGAAAGGCCTGGTGCTCTATTTCTGAAAAATCAGCCATTATAAACCCCATGGAGCACAGTCCTACTCTAACACACATGAGGTGTGTTTCTTTATCATTATTTATTTATTTAATGATAACGTGCAAACCAAACCAGTTGCTGCTGAAATGGACTTGAGAGAAACTGATTTAGCTTTGGTTTTATTAACATTTACTGTGCCCTTTCTGTGTTCAGACACTTTCTCATATATAATCTTATTTAACTTTCATGACAACCCTGAGAGGCAAGTTTACTTTAGAGCAGAGCAAACAGATTCGGTGAGACTCACTGTGTGGTGAATGCTGTTGCTAGATGGCAGAAGTAGGACTTGACCCCAGGACTTCTCACATGAAATTTAGTGCTTTTATTTATGTCACTAGGAGTCCCTGAGTTGTGCAATCGATTAAGCACTCCAATGCTAGCTGAAAGGTTGGCAGTTTGAACCCACCCAGAGCCACTCTGGAAGAAATGGTTGGTGATCTGCTTCCAAAAGTCCACAGCCTTGAAAACTCTATGGAGCAGTTCTACTCTGTACATGTGAAATTCCACACTAACAGCAATTTATGATGCTACAATGGCTTCCCAGAGATGATTTAAAGTGTTTTATTATTTTTCCATAAATGGTGTATATTTGAGCACTAATTAAAAGAAAGATTTAAAAATATCATTAACGATACTTTCAGGCAGATTTAAAATAGGTTAGGTGTCCTTAAAAATCATAAATACTGCATTACCACTAAGGCTAAACACCAGGCTACAGATCAATGCATAGACAACTGAGACAATCAGATGGGGGTTGAGAAAAAAATCATAAATTACGTAGAGGACAACCTACAAAATTATATCTATGCAATTATCAGTGGCGTCTTTTATGTTTGTTGTTCCATCACTGCAAATCTGTTTGTTCACTCAATTTTTAGGACTGTATGAATGATTGTTTGGGGACAAAATGTCAGTGATGTAGCAGCAGTTAAAGAGGAGAGCTCAGGAATCTGATCTAGTTTCATCTCTTGATTTCTTTATTTTAAGCTGTATAATCTTGAGGAAGTTACTTACCCTCTTGTACGTGGTTTCTTGTCTCAGTCATCAGGATAAATGATGAATGTAAATAAAATCTCTCAGCATTCTGCCTGGCACAGGCTAAAGTGTTAGTGTCTACAATGAAACCTATGAGAGCTGGAAATCCATGGGACTGCCTTGTTTTTCTGAGTCTTGCAAGTTTTTTGTCTTTGACAGGATACAGTCTTACGTAACAGTTTTCTATCGCTCATTTTAGTGACAAATATTTGAGTATTTCTTCTCTGACAAGTTTCTGCCTTATATAGGTTCCAGTCTGTGTAGGATTTACTGTATTATTATTGTTGAGAGTTTGGGTTCCACTCTTAAAGGCATATTCTCAATCACTGAATATGGTTCCTGAAGTAAACTCTGTATGTCATTCTGACTTCTTCATTTACAGTTTCTCATTTATGCTTCCAGTATGCTGTGAACCATTCCTAGATGTGACATTGATAAGGCTCAGCAGGGATTAGTAGAAAGACCATGGCTTCAGGTATGGGATTATTATCTAGCTCCAACAGTCACTAAATAATGTTGAGCAATTTACTTTATCTCTAAGCCTCCAGTTTCGCATATGTGAAATGCAGACAAAATTCTTCTCTACCTAATTCAAATAAAAGGATGCATAAAACAATACATGTTGTAGACTGCCAGTTTCTGTACTAAGGTCAAATATTATTATCATCACTAGTCACAGGTTATGTTCATGTTTAAAAGTTCCCAAATTAAGATCTTTGTTAATACTCCTTTGCTGATGTGGCGACCATGAATTCTATTACATAAAAATAACATACCAAACATCTGCAGTGTGCTTGCTCTGTTCAAAAGGAGTCAGTTTCCCCCCCCCCCCCCGTAGCCACTGGCTCATGTGTGGAGATGAGAATTTTATTGATATGTATTTAAATGTGATTTAAACACCTGTGAGTATTTTGTGGCTAAATATAAAAAATTTACAAGTTAAATGTTATTACTATCTTTACCATGGACTCTAGACCTTGCTTATGCTACAATTTGTAAATATTTTACAAGGCAGGGGAAAATACACACCCATAATTATTTCTCTATGTCTGGCTCATGGAAGCAGAATAAATTCTTTTCTTTTATTATAATTTAGAAGTTTTCATTGAAGGGTTTTCCAGTCATTCCGAATAAACTTAGCTATGAATGGAAAAGATACAGTGGATTGCCCTGGCCTCTCCACTGGCTCTTTTGCCCTTGTCTCACTCTTGTCTGAGTCAGAAGGAAGGTATGTGGAGCGGCCAGCCTCCGAAATCGTTAAACATCTCCTGTAAACTGTGGCTGTTAAAGCCCCACTCTGGTTTATTTTCTAAAAGCTTATTAATAAGTCAGAATCTAATCTACAGCCAGACTGTTTGACTGTACTTTGCTCTTGGCTTTGTCAGGCATAGGATTTATTGCAGGGTTGGCCTGTTGGCATGATGATTCCTAAAAGGCCGCTGGTTAGACACCAAGTGCCAGGGGCACATCACTGTCAAATTCCAAAGACATGCTACCTCCTCTGACCTGCTTGCAGAGGATTTAGCCTCCTTTCAAAGTGCCTTACGTTGTTCAGTGCAGAACACATCAGAGACAAAAATGCTGAGGGAAAAATGTATGACCAAGAACTATCTTCATTCAGAAAGTAGTGGGGTTTCAGGGGAAAAGAAAAACAAGGATCTGTTAGAGTAGAACTGCCCCATAGGGTTTCCAAGGCTATAAATCTTTACGGAAGCAGACTGCCTCATTTTTCGCCCCACAGGTGGCTAATGGGTTCAAACTGCCAACTTTTTGGTTAGCAGCCCAATTCTTTGACTCTAGCACCACCAGATCTCCTGTATTTTCACCGAAGGATATAAAATACAGCACATGCTAGGTTAATTAGTCTGTGCTGTCCTACAGATTAAAATTAAATACATAAAAATTTAGTACTTCTGTCATACTGGCCACATTTAAAGTGCTCAGTTGATATATGTGGCTGGTGGTTACCAAACTGGACAGCTCGGACACAGAACAATTCCATTCCTACAGAATGTTCTATTGGCCAGCCTCGGCTTATTCAATACACTGTACAGATAACACATTACTGACAAAGGTAGTAACTGCTCAGTGATTGAAAGGAGAGAAAGATCAATGTGGGCTTTAAGATTTATGAAGGTTTTAATAGGACCTTGGATTATGGTGATTTTGACAGATGAAGAAGAGAACGGTGAACATTTTCAGTGGAAACAAAGAGAAAGGACTATTTGGGGGAATAATAGCCCATCTAACTTAGGTGAAATTCCTATTATAAACTGGTGGAGGATGAAGATGGGTGTGAGGGAGGTTGAGGGTCTTGAATGTCAGGCTTCAGGTGGTTGTTCTGTATTCTGTGATGCTGCTGAATATTCTGAGCATGGTACTGACAGTCCTGGGACAGAGTTGCACTGCCCTAAAAATAATTTTTCTTTATGTACTTTGATAGAGAAGACCATTATTTAATATTAACACCATATGGCAGTTCACCTGTACCCCCATGGTTAGCTCTAGAGTCTACTCAAAGCCTGTTATTACTCTGTGTGTGTGTGTGTGTGTGTGTGTGTGAGAGAGAGAGAGAGAGAGAGAGAGAGAGAGAGAGAGAAAGAGAGAGAAAGTGAGAGAGAGGAAGTTTGTGCTGTGGAGTAGCAGTTCTATAACAAGAGGGAAAATATGGAAGCTCAGTTCTGGGTCATCTCAGAAAGTCACAGGAAAGCCAGAGCTCAGTTGTTGGTCACTTCAGGAAATCATAGATAAATCAGGGTATTCTAAGTTTGATTCAGAACTTTGCTCTTTTCTAGACATCCTGGTGTGTTAATTTTGGACACAAAACTTTTCAGACTCGAAAGGAATTTCTATCATGTTGGTAATACCCTGATTACATCAAGGCTTCAAAAATGAACAAATTGTGTCTTCTTAGAACAGGGAGAAGACAATAGAGAAAAGTATGTTTAGAGCCTTCCCATTCATTATAATGACATCCTTATTTTTTAGGTCCTCCTGTTCACATTTACTAAGCTCCTATTATGTGCTAAGGGAGTTCTTGGGTGATACAAATTGTTAATGGGCTCGGCTATTACCTGAAAGACTGGACGCTCATATCCACCCAGAGGCCCCTTAGAAGAAAGGCCTTGTGATATCCTTAAAAATCAGCCAGTGAAAATCCTGTGGAGTATAATTTTACTCTGATACACATGGGATCTCCATGAGCTGGAATCAACTCAACATCAACTGTCTTTTTTTGTTCTTTTTATGTTCCAAGCATTGGGGGTGAAGAGATAAATAAGATATGATTCATTTTGCAAGGAACTCACAGTCTTGTATGGAGATAGAAAAATAAATCAAGCTAATGTCATTACAGAGTGGAAATAATCATGACAGAGGCTGTGTACAGAGCACTATGGGAGCACAGAGGAGGTGCAAAGTGCAACCAGGGGTGAGTTAGCTCAGAGGAGGAGAAGATGCTTGATCTGCATCTGGGAGGACAAGCACAGATTAATCCAGTAAATGAACTGAGGGATATTATGCACAGAGAGGGAAGATCAAGTAGGAAAGCAAAGAAGTATGGCGGAATGTGATCATGTTAAAGGAGCTAGATTTTGCTTCCTCTTTTACTTTGGCATAGCACAAAAAAAGGGCTTAAGGTCTACTCATTTCTATGTATGTCTTCACTGCAGGTGAAGCAGCAGGTGTAGACAGCATAGTCATTTGTCTAGGTGACTCACATGGCTTGGGGGAATCATTGATGCCGTCTTGACTCTCATCATCAGGATGTGGGTTTCAGTAAAATCAAGCCAAAGAGAACAATGTGGAGAGCCAGAATGAAGTTTGTTTAATATGCTGTAACGCCTCTGCTATAGACTGTTTCTCATAGAATCATGGTAATTTCTGCTGCCTAAGGAATGACATGCTAGACTGTCACTCTCTTTACTAGACTGGGTCCAAGTTGTAATCACTTGGGGAGAGTTTATGAGGAAGCTTTAGCCCTTGAAAATTACCCTCGGGAGAAATGATAGCTTTTTTATTTTATTTTTCTGGTTACATAGCCCTTACTTTTTTGGCTCTAAAATGACAGCATGCTTTTAGGAAAAAAGACAAAAAAGAAAAAGAAATTAAAATCACTGTATTAAACAAGAAACAGAGCCAGTCAGCAGTATCTAGGAGAGCCACTGGAATTCTCTCACTTTATGAGTCAGAAGCGATGTCATAGGGAGATGATGTTTTTGTTCCCCTTTACGACAGCCGAGACAGGAAGACTATGGCCTTTGTAGCGTGATTTGGATGGGAAGATGGGCACTGTACTTACTATCTGTGTGACCCTAACCAAGTTTCTTGACTAAAGAGAGGTTCAGTTTATTTTATTATTTTTTCTTTAAAATAGGAATGATAATATTTACCTTGTAAGGTTTATACAAGGACAAGAGATAATGGGACCAGTACAGTGTGTGTTCTTATTAGACACTTAATAAACACTACCTATTACTACAAGACTACTAAGACTACTATACTACTAAGACCCCCAATGAGATGGATTGACACAGAGTAACGATGTGCTCAAGCATAGCAAAGATTGTGAGGATAGTGCAGAACCAGGCAAAGTTTTGTTGTGTTGTACACAGGGATTCTATGAGTTGGAGCTTACTTGACGGCACCTAGCAACAACAACAACATTATTTTAACTGTTAGTAATATGCTTGAATTTCCCCTTTCTCCCTACTTTCTCAAAAGGATGGGATGCTTAACTCTGCTGCTTTTGGGATCCTAGTTCTCCAGGCCTTATCTTGGTAGGGAAGAAGAGATTTCCCAGAGCAAAGCTTCAAGAGAAAATGTGAATTTGACTGATGGGGTGGGGTCCGAGTGACAGAGATATGCCAAGTTCTCTTTGATGAAGCAGGGTGCGTTAGGAAATCAGTAAGGGCATTCCTGTGATATGAATTAGCTTCTTACTGATGGTGAGAATGCAAATACTAAAGGAAGATATTTGACTAATGATCTTGGTTAATAATGATGGTAAAGATAAACAGAGGATTAACTGCTCAGGGATTGATGAGCTAGTTCATGGAATTATCTAAACTCCTTGTTTATTGAATTTATTGCTCATCATTGGCCATTCCTCTGTTTATAACATAATATCCAAAGAGTGGGAAAGAAGAGATAATTTCAATCTGTCAAATATTCTAATGCCTTTTTTTTTTTTTTTTTTAAGTAGAAATGATGGTCAAAGATATGCAGAGAGAGGGAGAAGGAGAGGAAAGGAAAGATTGTGAAATGCTTAAATAATTCTAACATTTCTGCTATTGTTATAAAGAACTGAGCCACAGAACCAAGACATGTGCATCTGCTACTTTTGTTCCTTTTTCATCTGGATTTGGGAATCTATCACACTGTAATAGATTATGTGTATTGCATAATAATTAACATTAATGAAAGTATTACATTCTAGTAGATCTGGAAATAATGAAGTAGGGTTGTTTCCAAGCTATTCCTTTTAATACCAGCTCCAAGAGATGCTCCCAGATAGGGGAGATCTGTCATCAAATAAGTGTTGGGAACACTTTACTGTAACTGCTTTGAGGAATGAAAATACATATACAATTTTTGGTCTGTGTGAAGTCTTGCAGTGAATACAGTTACATTTTTTCATTGCGTGTTCCTAAAACTTATTTTGCATAAACACCTATTAAAATCCTAAGTAGTACTGTTTCTGACCACTACCTGTCTGTCAGTTTGTTGTACTGTGGTGGCTTGTGTTCTGTTATAATGCTGGAAGCTATGCCACTGGTATTTCAAATACCAGCAGAGTCACTTATTGTGGAAAGTTTTCAGCAGCGTTTTCAGAGTAAGACAGTTTAGGAAGAAAGACCTGGTGATTTATTTCTGAAAATTAGGCAATGTAAATCCTGTGCATCATAGCAGAACATTGCCCAATATAATGCTTGAAGATGAGCTCCCTACATTGGAAAACCAAAACCAAACCAAACTCACATCCGTGGAGTCTGCTTAGACTCGTAGCGACCCCTCCTTGGGTTTCCAAGGCAGTATCACTACGGAAGTAGATTGTCCAACCTTCCTTCTGAGGAGTGGCTGGTGGATTTGGCCTCCTGGTTAGCAGTCACATGACTTAGGCACTACACCACCAGAGCTCCTTATTAGCCACTAGAGAGATTAGCCATCAGAGAGATGCAAATCAAAACAACAATCCGATATCACCTCATTCCAGCACTAATAGCAATGTTCAAAAAAATAGAAAACAACAAATACTGGCAAGGATGTGGACAGACTGGAACCCTCATACACTAGTTGTGGGACTGTAAAATACAGCAATCACGATGGAAAATGGTATGGTGCTTCTTTAGAATGCTAAAAATAGAAATACTATATGATCCAGCAATCCTACTACTAAATATATATCCTAGAGAAATAAGACCACTGACATGAATAAATATATGCACATTCCCATTCATTACAGCACTATTCACAATAGCAAAAGGATAGAAGCAATTTGCATGCCCATTAACGGATGAATGGATTAACAAACTATGGCTCACACACACAATGGAATACTACACAATGTTAAAGAACAATGATGAATCTGAGAAACATTTTATAACATGGATGAATCTAGAGGACATAATACTGAGTGAAATTACTCAATTTACAAAAGGACAAATGTTGTATGAGACTATTAAAGTCAAGAAAAAGTTTTCACACAAAGAGAAATGGGGAAAGGAGGCTAAACCATTAACTAAAGGGTAGACACATATTAAATTGGGTAAATGAGAAGGCAATATATAATAAGGGGGATATCAATACAAAATGATCAAGGAAAGGAAGATGCTGGGAGGAGTATAAGAATTAAAGGCGATAGAGATAAATACTAATTCTTACGCAATCTGGCAATAACAGTAATGATAACAGTAATAATCCACGAGTGAATACATGGATAGACATGTAACTGAACAGGTATGGGAAGGAGAATGAAACTATACAAACTACTATATATAGGTTTGGCAGAGGCTATTTCTACATAAGTGTTTATATGTTCTGCAAATATTATATCCATGAATACAGCAGAACAAACAGGAGGCAAAGTTACAAAAACTTCTTAGCCACAACCAAAAACCCAGAGGGAGTAATTTGCTGGGCCTGGGGACTCAGGACCATAGCCTTAGGGGACATCAAGGTCAACTGGTACAATATAGTCCACAAAGACAATGTTCTACATCCTACTTTGGTGAGTAGTGACTGGGATCTTAAAAGCTTGCAAATGGCCATCTAGGGTGCAACTAGTGGTCTCTCCCCATTCGGAGCAAAGAGGAGTGAAGAAAACAAGATACATGGAAACAATTAGTCCAAAGGACTAATGGACTATGGGAACCTCATTCTACATGACCCTGAGGCCAGAAGAACTAGATGGTGCCCAGCTACCACTATCTACTGCTCTCAAAGGATCACATTAGAAGGTCCTAGATAGAGGGAGAAAAATGTGGAAAAAAACTCAAAATCATTAAAAAAAAAAAAAAAGATCAGTTTTACTGATCAGATAGAAACTAGTGGAAACCCCAAGACTGTGGCCCTTGGTCATCCTACAGACCTAGAACTGAACTTACTCCTATACTCAGTTTTCAGTCAAACAATAGACAGGTCTACACAGCGAACAATAGCTCTAGGAAGATACACACTTCTTAGAACACACAACCATTTGAAATCAAAAGGGCAGGATTTGCCCAACGACAAAGTACAGAAGGCAGAAAGGGTTAAGAGAGAAACCAGAAACATAGGGAGGAAATGGAGGAGTGATGTTATACTGAGGGGATTGCAATCAATGACATGAAACAAATTGTGTGTGAACTGCTGATCTGCTCTATAAACTTTCATGTAAATCACAACAAAAAGTTTTTGTTTTTGTTTTTAAAGAATGTTCTTTAACATACTACAAAAAAAACCCATTGTTCTACATCTTACTTTGGTGAGTAGCTACTGGGGTCTTAAAAGCTTCCAAGTGGCCATCTAGATACATCAATTCGTCTCTCCTCAGCTGGAGCAAAGAAGAATGAAGAAAACCAAAGACACATGGAAACAATTAGTCCAATGGAGTAGTGGACCATGCAAACCTCAGCCCACATGGCCATGAGAACAGAAGTTGTGGATGGTGCCCAGCTACCACTGTCAACCACTTGGACAGAGATCCTGGATAGAGTGGGAGAGAAACGTGCAACAAAACTCAAAATCATAGAGCAGACCAGGCTTACTGGTCTGACAGAGAGTGGTGAAACCCCTGACTATGGCCCCTAGTCTCCCTTTGGGCCAGGAATTGAAGTCACTCCTGTGGCTTCCAGCCAAACATTAGACAGGCATGTAAGGTGAACATTTACAGCAGGTAGCTACACTCCTTAGAACAAGCAATCATGCAAGATCAGAAGGGCAGTATTTGCACCAGGAGATAGCTCATAGGGCAGGAATGCATAGGAAAGAAGGACACAGGGAAAAGGTAACTACAGGGAGGAAGTGGGAAGAGAATTGCTACATTTTGGGCATTGCAGTCAATGTCATGAAACAAAATGTGTGTAAACTGCTATATGGAAAATGAATTTGCTATGTAAATTTTCACTATGTAAAAATCACAATTAAAAATAAAAAAGAACGTTCTTGCTTCATCTTGGAAGGTTATACAAATGTCTATTTGGAATTTAATGATGCTTTGTTCTGTATAAATTCCATGAATCCTCCCCAGGTGTCCATTCACCATACTTAATAACAGTAACAATACAATAGCATCATTCTGTAAACTGCTTGTACCTTATGTGTCTCTAAATGGCAGAGAATGGCTGAACCGCTTTCGTTTCAAAATAATGATTAAAAAAGAGCAGAGATGATCAATAACTTTCCACAGGTCTCAGAGAGAGTCAAGGTATTGTTGAGATTAGAACCTTGAAGACTTTCTGGAATGGTGGGTTCTCAGGCCACATGCATACTAACTTTATAGCTTCATCTCTACGCACATCAGAAATACCCTTAGAGAGAGGATTACTCGTTTTACTGTGAGTGGTCATAATTTTACAAAGCAAGCAACCCTTCTCTGGTGTGTCTGGTGTGCCAGGAATTTTCTTTCTTTCTTTTTTTTTTAATACGGTCCTAATTGATTTCTATCCCCTAAAGGGCTCTGAATTACGCAAGTGTCTCAAGTCTTAACAAGCCATCCCCACACAGCTGTGCAGTGGAAATGTTCAATGGAAAGGCATTTACTTTGGTCCAGGCAAGGCCCTGTCTGCTCCCTAGGGAGAACTGGATCCAGGGAGCAGGTTCATCACTGTCTTGGTTGGAGCAGCTTGCAGGGCCAACTTCTGCCTCTTCCTTTCTACCAGCTCCCTCCTCTCTCCCCTGCTGACTAGGAGAATATAGTCCTGGCAAGGCACCAGCACTTCCCTTTTGAAGTCATAAGATCTTAGCCCTTGGCCCTTTGGTACTTGTCTCTTGCTGACCCCAGCTGCCAGGGTTTGTTTATTACTGAATTGAACATTTAGATTCAGTCTTGGATGGTGGTAGCCTTGGAAAGAACATTTTCTAAGATTGCTTTGGTTTTCTTTCAGATAAACTTGCCTGGACATTTCTGGCATTGCTGCAATTCGGGAGATGTATCCCTGGAGGTTTAAATTAGGATTTTTTTTTTTTTTTTTTTTTTTAAGACAACCAACAATGTGATGCACTACGATGGTACATGTTAGCCACTGGCTCCAAAGGACACCTTACATTGCCTTTGGTTAGGAAAATTCAAATCCACAAGCCCCCTCTGAAAACAAAATAGTTTTCTAATATAATACACTTAGTCCCATGCCTCCCTCTACTGGTCAATGACCTTCCTCCCCACTCATTTGGGCAGCAGGGGATTGGAATAAATTGGGAGCCAGAAGCAGGACTAGAAATGTAATTAAACTAGGAATTGTGGATCCAATAGCATATTTTTGCTGCAGCTTCATCTCTTCCCTCATTCTTCTAACTTCAACAATCTTGGCTACCTCAGTCACAAATTCTTAGCTCCACCTAGTGTCTTCCTTCATGTACTTCTTGGCCTAATCTTATGTCCACCTTTTAACAAAAGGCTGCATGTTTGGGTTTAGAATACTGATGATCTCCTGGCCTTCATGACTGGACAATTCCTAAGTAGAGATCTTTGAAGAAATGTAATCATGTATAGCTATAACTTCGAATTTATGAACCAAGTTTAGGATTATCGTAGAGTACACATAGCATGATAGTTGAAGGAACATACTAAATGGGATGGTAGCCAGTAAAATGTTTCCCATCTGCCCCATGACAATGCTTTTCAGCCCAAATTCGAGATTCAGTATTCTCCTGTTGAACTGAATGCAACTGTTAGCTTAGCTTTTCTGCTGCCAGGTAGCCAAATTTCTACATAAACCAGCCATGGTTGCTCTAGTTCATGAATCTCTATTATAGAGGTCACCGGCTCAGAAAAAAAAAAAAAAAAAAAAAACAGCTGTTTCAACTAGCTAAGGAGGAGACTAGAGATGCTTTGCAACAGACTGGATACATTTTATTTCCTGGGGAAGCCAACAGCTGACATCCACACCCAGGGGGATTACATTAGAGTTGGAAAAGTAGCACTGAAGTGACTAATTATCTTTAGTCTCAACACATCAAATGTGCCAATGCTTAAATATATTGATGTAAACACATCAATAGAGAGCTTAAGAGAGGCAATCTTCAAAGAAGACTTCCTTCAAAGAATGTTTTCACAATGATGCTTAGTCATAGACTCTGTAAATTTTAACACAGAATACATCAATTTCAGAAATACAATTGCTATTTCAAAGATATGCAAACAATTGTCAGGCATGCTTTACAGGAAAGCAAAGAAGCGTCTGGGATAACATAACATCTCTCTCTCACAGGAGGTAAACAGTTTCAAGAGATGATATAAGAATATTCTTTTCTGCCTTCATCACTTTCTATATTGGAATAACTTCATGTGTTACCAGTAATTTTGTTGTGATCTTAACAAAGAAAATTTTGATGATGGGACATCCACGGGCTTACTCTCCTGAGCCAGAATCAAGTCCAAAATGAGGTCAAAAGAGGCTTTTCCTTGCTGAAGTCCAGTCAGGGGTTAAGAAGAATTTTAATCGATGTAATGCTTATTAAGCCTTGACCCATGTGACCCAGTCCCTAAGTGGAGGTGTACTTAAAAAGTCTTTGGCAAACAGAAATCCATCTCCCAAACATTTGAGAGGACTGGGTTCAGATAATCATATTAAAATTGCTTCTCTTTTCTAGCACCTCAAAACTCTATGGAGTCTCTCCTATCTCAGAAGAATTAACTCTCTCATCTGCATTATTCTGTCTCTGCTATGGTAGAGTACTTGACCATGCTTCCTCTCTGACCTACTACATCTCATGCCTACACCTGCCAACCACTGTGTCCCTCAGTATCCTCTCTGGTTATCAACTAGGGTATTTTTTCCTTTCTCTCATTAACAACCCAGGAAGGTACATGGTAGTTAAACTGGCAACATATCATCTATTGAGAGGGAAACAAGGGAAGTTATGCTGTAAATGTTGTTGTTGTTGTTATGTGCCATCGAGTCGGCCCCAACTCATAGTGACCCCTCCTTGGGTTTCCGAGGCAGTGTCACTACGGAAGTAGGATTGCCCAACCTTCCTTCCGAGGAGTGGCTGGTGGGTTTGAACCGCCAGCTGTCTGGTTAGCAGGCAAGTGTTTTAGCCACTATGCTACCAGAGCTCCCATGCTGTAAGTAATCACATATTAATATATTTGTCCTGCCACATACATATGGGAACTAGATCTTAGCCAGGTATAATAAATACTATAATTTCTAGAACTCTGGTACTGTGGGAAGGATTAGTGAAAGTATTACTGTCAGAGAAATGTTTTAGCTAATGATAATGCACATGAATTCTTCTATATGTCCTAAAGCAAGGGAGAATCTCAAATGTGATATATTTGAGATAGGTGTCCTTTAAGTCTCTATAGATTCCTTAAAACCCCCAAACATATATATATATATATATATATATATATATACACACATATATATATATATATATTTATATAAGGAGCTCTAGTAGCATTGTGCCTAAGGCACTTGACTGCTAACCAGAGGCCTGGTGGTTCAAACCCACCAACCAATCCTAGGAAGGAAGGTTGGGCAATCTACTTCCATACTGATACCGCCTCGAAAACCAAAGGAGGGGTCGCTATGAGTCGGGTCTGGCTGGATGGCACATAACAACAACATGTTTATATGTATACATGTATATATGTATATGTTGTTTTTGTTGTGTGCTGGTGAGTCAATTCTGACTCATAGCAACCCTATTAAGAGAGAGTAGAATGGCCCCTTAAAAAAATGTGTATATATGTATAACAAAAAGGAGTCCTGCTGGTGCAGTGGTTAAGGTGCTTGGCTGCTAACCAAAAGGTTGGCAGTTTGAACCCACCAGCTACTACATGGGAAAAAGATATGACAGTGTGTTTCGTAAAGATTTACAGCCTTGGAAACCCTATGGGGGGGTCTATTCTGTCCTATAGGGTCGCTATATGTTGGAATTGATTTAATGGCAATGGGTTTGGTTTTGTAAGCATAACAAAATAAAAACCAAAATACTTGCTGTTTAGTTCATTCCGACTCACGGTTGACCCTATGTGTGCAGAGTACAACTGCACTCTGTGAGGTTTTCAAGGCACTGATCTTTCAGAAGTAGATTGCTAGGCCTTTCTTCCAAGGTACCTCTGGATGGGTTCAGATTGTCAGTCAACCTTTCAATTAGTAGTCTAGTGCTTAACAGCTTTTGCCACTTAGGGACATAGACTCCTTATAAGGACTTACATTGAAGGAGTTAAGAAAAATGTGTATGTTAATTTAGTTCTCCCCCCTCAATCCAATAACTCACCCATTCAACATGGATTTACTGAGCAATTATTATGTGCCAGGCATGGTGTGCAGAAAAATAGACAAGGTTCCTGTGATAGTAAAGATCAGTGATTTCAGTCTTCACAGTGTTTTGTATCCACGTTGCAGAGACATTCTCCAGTACGGATACAACTGTAGCACAAAACATCTACTGGGCTGTGGTTTCTGAGAACCCTAAGCCTATGACATCACCCATACGTTAAGTTCCTCAAGAATGTTCAATATAGCCAGAGACATCTTAGATTCACTTTGTATGGGCAGACAAATTATAGTTATCCAAGAGAGAGTACTGATCAGAGAGTTTGGAGATTATGTAAATCTCCAGCCCTGATTCTACTACAACTCATCTGACTGACCTTGGCCAAGACATCAACTTTTCTGTAAAAGTAACTTTTAGTTAAGATTAGCTCCAAGACCCTTTCTAGCATTTATATCTTGTAATTATGTAAATAAGTTTTTTAATTCCCAAGAAGTTAGAATAGGGACTAGACAAATGAAAGTGCTTAAAAATCTCACTTACACAATCTATTGGGGGCCAGTAGCAATTTTACATGGCCTTTCCTCTCAGTATACGAATTAAGGTTTACAAAATGTGAAATCTTTTCATTTGATGGAGTGAAAACTTATGTCCTATTTGAGGGAAAAGCGAGGAGACTTTTAGTGATGAGAAAAGTCACAAGTAGGAGTGAGTGATACTCTGGAAACCTGATCTTCAAGAAGTGAAGAGTTAGCTTTCTACCACTGGGGGAAAAAAAGGGGGGTGGTGGTGGCACAGAGTGACAACAAGTATTGAAAAGCCTGTGCTGAGGGACAGAAAGGGTCAGCTTTTATTTTCCAAGGACAATGAAAGCCCAAAATCAATAGAGCAGATTGAAGGTATTCCATGAAGAGTGCCTTAATATTTTACATAATCACCTATAGTTGCTATGAGTTACTCTTGCTTTTATGCTGCAGTAAGGTGTTAGAATTCATTATCTTTTAGTTGGCTATTCTATGATCAGGTTTTTGGGAACATTTTTCTTTCATTCACTTTTAGTTTGGGTCAGTGCAATTTCAATGGCATTGTGGATTTGAGTACACAGGGCCCCAGATTATAAACATTCCAAGCTTGTGTGACTCTCTTTAACCCCCTTACTGCAAATCTAGTTGCTTGAGGAAAGGCTATCAAGAAGCTCTTTCCTCAAACAGCAAACATAGTTACTAAAGTGATAGTGAAATCTCTGATTAGCAGCTTCTCTCTTGGTGCTGTAATGTAGCTCCTTCACTCCTGTCTAGAATGCAGAAAGGTTAGCAGAGCTATAATTTAGAACAGTGGGGTTGAAACTGATGTTATGGCTGCCAGTTCACTGGAAGATCCTTTTCATTATATCCTTTACATTTTGTAACTCATTGAAACAGGTCCTTTATTTATTCCTATATGCTTAGATAGTGAGGGGTCCCTTTCACAGAGTATTAAAAGATTCTCTAAATTCCAAAGGGCATTTTCTCTTCCTTTTAATTTAACTCAATAGTTATAGTAGTATACTTCTTATAAGACTGCACTCTAGTCTCACATTGGTACCTACTTTATATTATGTACCTTTATGTTTATGGGTGCATAGTTGAAGAGAAGGAGTCCCACGTAAGTGGTACAATTGATTAATGTGCTTGGCTGCTAACTGAGAGGTTAGAGGCTGGAGCCCACCCAGAAGTGCCTTGGAAGAAAGGCCTGGTAATGTACTTCCAAAAAATCAGCCACTGAAAAATGCTCTGGAGCCCAGTTCCACTCCGACACACAGGGATCCTCAGGAGGGAGAGGTGACTTGATGGCAAGTGGTTCTGGTTTGGTTGAAGAGAAGGAACTCCAGGGAGGAAGACAGATCTGATTTTTAGAGGGTTAGTTGTGGGACTAAACCCACTGCCATCAAGACGATTCTGACTCATAACGACCCCCACTGGGTTTCCAAAGCAGTAAATCTTTACGGAAGTAGATTGTCTAGTCTTCCTTCCGTGGAGTGGCTGGTGGGTTTGAACTGCCAAAACTTCTGTTAGCAGTCAAATGCCTTAGGCATTACAGAGACTAGAGGTTGGTAAAGATGGCTGTGTCTCAATGACTCTGCAAGTTGCTATATCAAGGTGGGTGGCCATGAAAAAGGAATAAATCGTTGCTTCTAACTTGCAAAGAGTTACTCAATGTTGCATCCTTTGAGAGAGTTAGGGTTGGTTTTGTTGATGTGAACCACCCATTACTTAAGAAATACGTTCTGATAGTTTTATACCTATAACTTTTGGAATTATAGCGGCCAAAATCCTGTGGGTTTTAATGCGGAGGCAGACTGAAATCAGTCTGGATTTTAGGACTGAGCTGTTTTCATTGACTAAAAATAACAACAACAACAAAAAAAAAAAGCAGAAATTTTTTATTACCTCTTCCCCATCCCCTTATATTCCACATAAATGAGTTCAATAAGAAATTGTTTTTGTTCTAGAGAGCCTGATCTTTCTCCTCCCTTAGGACACTTTTGTGATTTGTCCTAGCTTTCCTCTCAGTCCCATCCTTCTTGCCTCGATTTTCATTTCACAAATGGGAATAAAGGGAGATATATTTTCTGATCCTGAGAAAAATATCATTTTGTAATTCTGAGTATTGTAGAACACAGAAATGTGTTTTTCCCTAGGTAGAACAGGCCCTCAATAACAGCAGAGCTCCGCTCCCATATCTCTAGTGAAAAATGTAGCCCCTCACCTTTTCTTTTAAAAGAAACTTTAAAGAGTTGTGGAAGTAGTGTTGAATAGGTATGACCATGAACCCAATCCAAGGGCGTCTATATAATGGCATAAAGAGGAGACTCATGCTAGGTCCTGTGCAAAAGGTGAGTGGAAGACATTGTGGTAGTGTGTGAAAATTGAAAATTTTCTAAAAATTGAAAACGGGAAGTGTCATCTTGCCTGACATGTGCACTATGGAAAAGAACCACTTTCAGTGTCTGGTACACTTAAACGCCTAGCGGAATGAGATCATGAGCAATCTAAGATGATCTCACCCAGTTATTTAGCTGGTTGAACATAGAGAAGGCAGTCACTTTTAAATGGTTCATAGCTGGTAGAGTGGATTAACTGCCAGGAAAAGCAGAAGCAGATCCTTGGAGAACACTTTTTATCCCTAACTTTAAAAATACCAAGGAGCTCTTTTACACTGGGAGATTTTTTTTTTCCTCCAAAAAAAGATAACTTTTCCCACGGGGATCTGGTGAATGAAGCAGTGTATTTTCATCCTGTTGATGATTTGTGTGAGTCAGGCAATACTGCAAAAGAAGAATGAACTTGGATGTACCACACACTGATTTGGGTTTGTCCCATACCTGTGCTGTTGTCATGGTTGATTACCCACTTACATCAAATATGAAGAAAGCAGTCTGCACTGTGGCATGAGATAAAAGATATTTTAATATGCTCAGGTCACATATTATCTTGGCCAATAGTAATCTTAAAGAAATAGTAATTTTAAGGGAAACTGCACTCCTTGCAATCATTTTTTCAATGAAGTAATATTTCACATGAGAAAAGCTTTACATACAATTCTTTCACTTGAGTAATAGCATTGAATCCCTCCAGAATTTTAAAGCGTCTTTTTAAAGTTTCTTTTGATATTCAAAAGATAAAGAGAGATGGTTTGGAAGATCCTCAGTTAAACTTCTAATGATTTTAGTTTAACAGGAAAGAATTTTTGACTGCTTCTGTTCGTTTTTTCTTTTCCTGTAAAACAATATAAACAAACCAAAAAAGTGAAACTTTTCCCCTCCTGCTTTAAGAACCTTAAGGGCTGAAATAGTGGTTTGGTTTCCTGACTGGCAGCTTTGGTTTGCTGCTCTAAGAGGTCTTGTTCAATCCCCTGAGAGGAAACATTTGAAGAGGGTTTTTCTCCCACATGAGAGAGCTTCATCCCACACAGCCCACAGAGTCTGATGCCAAATTTTATGGACCAAGTGGCTATTTTTACAGAACTAGCTGTAGAGTATGTTTTTCCTTTCACAGGTGCACAGGGCTCATTCCTGGACCTCAGAAATAAGAAGATAGATCAGTCTTTAATAAAAAGAGTAGCTTAAACACTGGCTATGAGTCAGGGCTGACTCGACGGCACATAACAACAACAACAACATCTCTCTCTGTGAGTAGCCAGGGCCAGTCAGGTAGGTTTTAATTTACCAGATGAGGGAAGAAGGGATGACAAGAAGGAGTAAAACAAAGCCTTTCTAGTTAATCTTTCTTTATAGCCGTCTGGTGTACACGGAAGTATTGTATAATCTGGCCTGTATTTTTCTCTTACTGTGAAACATATTGAAACGCTTTATGTTTAGGTATGTGTATAGAAATTCATGAAGTTCTTTTATACACTTTCTTAGTTCCAACAGAACTCTCATTTTAGGACGTCTTGAAAAGATAGCTTTGTGGAGCATATTTTGCTCCAGCTTGTAAATTTAGATTTATTCTTTCCTATTTACCAGCCACCTGATTACTGTCCTTGTGCAAAGGGCACCAGTTCTCATCATTTTTTCCACAGGCTTAAACCTAAACCTGGAAAGATATTTGTTAACAGAGTCACAGAAGCTGTCTTGGGGGTTTGGAAAACATTGCAAAATTGTTAGCAGACCTTTTGACTGTGTTATTTTTAGGAAGCTAATTGTGTTCTTTCAAAGTGCATTTTTGACAATGGGACAAAATTTT
Source organism: Orycteropus afer afer (assembly GCF_000298275.1). Lineage (NCBI taxonomy): Eukaryota > Metazoa > Chordata > Mammalia > Tubulidentata > Orycteropodidae > Orycteropus > Orycteropus afer. Next base: position 6,362,985 of record NW_006921730.1, read on the forward strand.
CCTTGCCCCTACTGATATGTGAAATATTTACAATGAAAAACGTCAGTAAAACATCCCCAAAAGGATACATTTTATCCTCAGTAGCAGCAACAGCAGAAAAAAAAAGGAGTTTAAATAGAGAGAAAAGGTTTTGCAATATTTATTCTGCTGCTTCTATCCAAAATGAGCTTTTTTATTTTACCATTAAAACAGAATTTTGTTTTCAAACCAGTTGGTAGTTAAAGGAGCAGATGATGGGCCATCCATAAAAATCAATTCTAACCAGAGCTTTGCCCAGAAGTGACTTATTCTCCCGCAGCAACCCCTAGTAGGTCAGATGCCTGCAGGACGGTATCTTACCTTGAGCACGTAAGATTCAGGCAGAGTCTCAGGGCTTGCACAGGAGAGGACCGGGAAAGTGCTCCGCTGCTGGTAACATGCACTTGGCTTTTATGTGCAGGTGGGAGGAGCTGCTCCTCATAGTAGGTGGGCAGAGGAGCGGCGGGCCGGCAGCCCCCGGGTGGAGCTGGACACTCTCCTCCGGGGAGGGGCGGAGGGGGCAGAGCCGGGAGCCTAGTTAAGAGGGAGGAGGGACTGAGAAGGGAAGGGAAAGAAAGGGAATAGAAGGGAAAGAAGGAGATAGAAAAGAAGGGAAAGGAGGGGAGGGGAAGGGAATGGAAGGGAGGGAAGGAAGGGAAAAGAAAGGGAAGGGAGGGGAAGGGAAATGAAAAGAGAAAGAAAAGGAAGGAAAAGGGGAGAGGAAAAGAAGGGAAGGAAAAGGAGGGAAGAGAAAGGAAAGGAAAGGGACAGGAAAGGAGAAGGAAGAATAAGGAAGGAAAAGAAGGGAAAAGGAAGAAAACGGCAAGAGGTGGGCTGGAGCCACGGAAGCAGTGGTAATAAGGGGCGGGGGGAGAGAGAAAAAGAGTCGGTGGTGTGTTGGGGGGGTGGGAGAGAACGAATAGAAACAGGGAAAGAGATCAAGACCACAGATGAGTAAAAGGCTGGAGAGAAAAAGAATAGGAGACAGACACTCAAACACAGACGACCTGGGAGGAAAGAGAAATTGGATTATTTCGGTTTTTGCCTGACTCTTTAGGGAAGGAGGAGTTGTTGGTGACTATTACTAAAGATATTTTCTATGAATTTGAAAAGCTAAGTAACAATTCTGGAAAATGAAAAAAGGCTTTTAAGCGGGACAAAGGAGGGGAAACTGCGCGCCCGAATGGCCGCCCCAGGGTGCTGGGTGAGCTGGGACCAGGAGCGCGGAGGGGCCCGCCAGAAGCGCTGCAGCCCTCCTGCTCCGGCAGCCCGTGTGCCGCTGCCAGCTGGCCAAACCCATCTCCATCCCTCATCACTCCCGGCAAAGCTTGTCTGACAAAAAAGTTCTCACTGTGCTCCTGGTGGTGTGCAGCATCCAGAGGCCCCTGTGAGACTTTTGCAGCATTAAAGTAATCCCGCAAAAGTTGAGGAGAATCAGCAGAGATTGGTTTGTGGAGGAAGGAACCTCAGAACCAGGCTCGGTCCTTCAACATTTACTTATGTAACATAGGATTTCAGGGCTCTCTGCCCTCTGGTTATTTTCAGTATTGAAAAAACTCTCATTCCGAACAACTGGAAAAGCTCTCGATGCCACAGCCCTCTCTCAATAGTCTTAAACATTAAGGAAGGATTCAACCAGAACGCGGCTGAAGGATCAGGGTGAAGTTCCTAGCACTATGCCACCAGAGCGCCTAAGAAATGCAGTAAGGAAATAAAAGCAATCTCTGACTGCTGAGTGGTGACTCACTTCACATCCTGAGCTTGATTTTAGCCACCAAAGGAATTAAGAAGCACTTTGAAATTGAGAGCCTGAGACTTAGAGGTGGGGGTATTGAGAGACCAAAGGAGGGGCAAGGGGATGGGTGGGTGGGCTGGAAAGAGTAAGGGGACTAATATTTTTGAGTGTTGACTATAAGCTAGGTGTATTGTTAAAAGTATGTGTGTGTGTGTGGGTGTGTCACTTGATTCAATGCCCACCAAAGCCTTATGAGGTCGGTTGTACAGATTTGAAAAAAGCCATAAAAAACCCCAAAACAAAAATAAAAAATAATCCCCTGGGAAGCTTTAAGCAACTAGATTAAGCTAACAAGAGGGAGAGTCCTAGGTAGCTTGCAAAGCTCCTGCACTCTTGTGTGCACCAGGCTGCCAATATAAAACAGGCAGTCTGATCTCAAGAGATCCTGATGTCTTTGAGTTGTACCAGGCTCCAAGAGAAGGAAAAATGATGTCAAGCAGGATTTCTCAACCTCTGTACTATTGACATTTGGGACTGGATAATTCTTTGTTGTGGAGAAACAATAGTACTTTGGGACTGAATAATTCTTTAAAGAATGTTGAGCCGCATCCTTGCTTTCTACCCACTAGATGCAGGCAGTACTCCCTGACACTCCTGTTCCTAAAATTGTGATAATAAAAAGTGTTCCTAGATTTAGCCAAACGTCCTTTGGGGGTCAGAATTGCCCCCTTCCCAACCATTGAGCACTACTGGTCTAGAGAATGTTTGAAACTGAAGCATTTTAAAGTGATCCATCAAGAAAGTGCTTAATTGTGTCATTAGGAGAAAAATAATGCTGGTAGTCATTGCTGCTTTTGTCAACAAAATAGAACCCCAGGAGCCTGAAAGAAGATTAATGACATATGGAATGAAAAATTTTAAGATCTTTATCATAAACACACATTTTACATGAAAATAATTTAAACAATTATTTGAATAATGTTGCTCACGATGTTTTGTAACATTTGATTATTTGTCTTAACATTTAAAATTTTTCATAGCTATTCCCCTGTGATGGATTGAATTGTGTCCGCCCAAAATAGTGTTGTAAATCCTAACCCCTATACCTATGTATGCAATCCCATTTGGAATAGAATTTTCCTTGTTATGTTAATGAGACCATTTCAGTGTAGGCTGTGACTTGATCATTTTTGAGATATAAAAGAAGCAGACTAGGCATTGAAGGAAGCAAACAAGATGGAGGATGATAGACGCCATGCCACCTGAAGATTACCATGAAACAGAAGCTGAAAAGAGACAAGCACTTCCTTCAAAGCCAACAAAGAGAGACAACCTTCCCCTACAGCCAGTACACTGAATCTGGAGTTACAGCTTCCTAAACTATGAGACAAAAAATTTCTGTTTGTTAAAGTCATCCACTTGTGGTATTTCTGTTATAGCAACACTAAGAAACTAAGACATTCCCTGTTCAAATTATATTCAGTAACTTTTTGGCTGTGAAGTTATATCTAGTGGTTTGCCAGCTAGCAGAAAGTAAGTGTTCAATAAATACATGTAACCTGACTAATTACATAAGTGATGCTGTTGAATGAATAAATACAAGAATTAATGAATTTTAGAAAGCAGAAATTTTTAACATCATTTTTTCCGCTCATTTTCTGTTTGGTTTTACTCTCACCTTACCCTCCACAACTCAATTTTCTTCTTTCCAAGTAGTATACTTGTGTTTTATGGATACAGCAAACCCATGAAGTGAAGTCTATGAAATGAATAGATCTTGCTACTAGATAGCTCTGGTAGCCTTGTGCCTAAGGCACCTGACTGCTAACCATAAGGCTGGTGGTTCAAACCCACCAGCCACTCCTCGGAAAGAAGATGGGGCAATCTACTTCCGTAGTGATAGTGCCTCGGAAACCCAAGGAGGGGTCACTATGAGTCGGGTCCGACTTGATGGCACATAAAAACAATAACAAGAGTACACTGCCTATTCTGTGGCTGACCTCTGAAATCAAATGTGATTTTACAGCCTGGATACTACTTCAGGCACTTTTTACTTAGTAAAGAAGTATGCTCTGGGCAAACCAAACAGAACTCTGTTAGAAGAGGGTCTGGATGTTAAAGCATGTTAATCAATATCCTCATCATATCACTACAAATCAACTATTTAATACTGAATTAAGGCCTCCAAAACATACCAGTGCCATCATATATTGGGAAAAATAGAAAAGGCAGAAAAGCACATGCAAAGGAAAAGCAATTGATGGCTGTATTTTTCTTCTTTCAAACCTGAATATCCAGTCAACACAACATAAAAGCGCCTTTCCTTTTGTCTTGGGTGGTGCTAATGATTAGTTCATTTCTCCAGTTCACACTTGCCTGAATCATTCAGTAACAGATTTGGACAACAGATCAGGAATCCAGGAATGTGATTTCTTTGCTGTTAGTTTGCCCTTCCTACAGTCTCTCTGCAGGTGACTGAGGTTTAAAATGACCTAGTTTGGTCTTCTGTGGAAACAAAGGAATCTAATGACCACATACTAGAGGCTCTGCAGTTTCCGTTGTGTAGATATAATACCAGCTACAGATGATTGGGGAGCTCTGGTGGCCTAGTGTCTAAGGCATTTGACTGCTAACCAGAAGGCTGGAGGTTCAAACCCACCAGCCACTCCTCAGAAGGAAGGTTGGGCAATCTACTTCCGTAGTGATACTGCCTTGGAAACCCAAGAAGGGGTTGCTATGAGTTGGATCTGACTCAAAAGCAGTGAGTTGTATTGCATTACAGATGATTGACCTACTGGATGCAACAATGGGCTCAAACATAACAATGATTGTGAGGATGGCACAGAATAAGGCAGCATTTCATTCTATTGAGCATAGACTATCCATGAGTTGGAATTGACTCAGTGGCACCTAACAACAGCAACAACACAGATGGTTATCTTGATTTCAGGAGGTTTGAACATATAATGCATATATATTTTTGATTATTGAGAATTGATCATTTAACAAATATTTATTGAGAATGGATGCCAAGCATTGTCAGGTATTCAAAGCAAAGGAAGACAAGGATGAAGATCTGTTTGCACAGAGGAGAAAAAGTTTCACATGAAATCCTGCTAGTTGCCTAGGAAAGAGACTTCAGGGAGGAGGTAGTGTTTGAGCTGAGCCATGGAAAGTGGCATTTGTATAGATGGGTGAAGAACAGTAGTGCATTCAAGATAAGGAAGGGAATGTGTGGGACTGAACACAGCCGTGGGCACAGCAGTATTCAAAGGATGGTGAGTTGATGAACATGACTGAAGGGGAGGGTCCGTGTTGCAGAGAAAGAGGCTAAAAACAAAGAAGGAGAGATGATGGTGGCCTGTGGAGGGCCTTAAATGTCATGTTAAGGGTTGGAATTATGTTCTTTAGGCAATAAGGAGTCTTTGAAAAATTATGAGCAGTAGAATCGCATGATGGAAGTGGTGCAATGCTTAAAGCATTCAGTCAGCAGTTTGAACCCACCAGATACTCCATGGGAGAAAGACGAGGCAGTCTGCTTTTGATTTACAGCCTCGGAAACCCTATTGGGCTGTCCGTTAAGGTTGCTATGAATCAGAATTGACTCGATGGCAGTGGGTTTGCTTTTTTTTTTTTTTTCGTTTTTTGCCAGCATGCCAGGGCTATTAGTATACTTAGAAATAGAGAAGATTGTGTCCTGAAGACTTGGAAGCCTGTGTGAAGGTGGCAGAGACAGTGATGGTTCTAGCCTGGAGCATTCCTATAGCACTCTGTGCTGTAAGAAGATAGGAAGCCAGGACTCTTCCAGAGTGTGGCTAGGATGACAACTGGGATTCATACGAAGAATGTTATCTGCTCAGAGTGTCAAAGGAGCCCAGTTGCTTTTTCACCTGTTGTACTTTTAAGCTTATCTATCTATCTAGCACAGCATAATATACTTGATGTATGAGACCTATGAGTTTTCAAGTGTCCCTGAATCACAGAACAAAGAAACTTAGCTTTAAAAGCCATCTATTCATGTCTATGTTTGCAAAACAGCTAAACTTCAATTATTTCTGTACATGTTACCCCTGGCAAATTTCAAGTTCTGATTCTTCCTGCCACTCCTAAGTACTTCAAAATGCAAATTATTGTTGTTTTTGGTTAAAGCACAGTCACAGGCAGGTGTCTTCACTTGAAGCAAATCTGACAATTTGAAATATGGGTGTAAAAAATTTGCTATCCATGTATCAAATGACTCAACAGTCAGTCAGTTTAATCCCGTGTCAAGCATCACCAAGTATGATCTTGGCCTGCAAGGCACTTAAAATCGCCAGCTCTCCTACGGCATTTAAAATAGGGTTTTATTTACAAAAATTTAAAACACTTACAGCACAGAAGAAAGGCACACCTCTCATGCATTCCAAAGGAACTCTGGGTTTTGTGAGTCACTGTTTTCCTGTTGGCCCAGATGGCAGAGAGCTGACTGACACAGGTGATCCCACAGATGACTGTCTCACAGCTCCCACTGGCTTTATAAAGAGCACTAACTACCTACTTGTGAAAACATGGGGCAGATATTTTATCCTTTTTTGGATTCAGTGTATGTGTTTGTAAAATAAAGTGGTTTAACCAGATACTCTCTAAAGTTCTTTTCACCTTTCAGATGGCTGCTGTGCACAAGTCGTTGGATGTTCTACTTAACAGACTGATTAAATAAATCCAACATTCAGAGACATGCACAATTTTAGGCATGGGAATAAGTGCTCTTAATGCATTAGTTCAGTGATTATTATAAGGGGATTGTACCCTAACATTAAAGTTGTCTTTATTCTTGACACAGAATCCTAAAGGGGAGGGGGAGTGTCTTAAGTAATTGTCTCCTAACTAACCCTTAGCTGTAACCATTGGTTCTCTAATGTCTAAGTTTCAGGACTTGGCAGAAGTCTCCCAGACTCAGCCAACTGCCTCTAAACCTCAACACTTTTTAACTCTCTTCTTCTGAATCAAGTAGTAATTCTCCTTTTGGTTGATGGGAGTGTAACCCTATCTCTCCATTTGCCAGATTTACTTGATGTCCAAATGAATTGGTTTGATTCCCTAAGATGTTCTCTACTCTACTCCTACTGTAAAATCTTCCCTACCCCAAGTGCCACACCCTCTTAGTTTTTAATTAGGAAAGTCCTGGTTGCTTTTTTTGCCATGGACTATAATATCAGCTGCAGGGATCCAGGTGAGGAGAGTGAACTCAGGGACCTCAGGCACACCCAAAGCAGCAGGGTGGGAGAGGGGGAGAAAGGGGATTAAAAGCCCGGAACCAAGACAGAGGAGAAGTCAGCCACAGGTATCCAGGTGAGGAGAAGGAACTTAGGCACGCCCAAAGCAGCAGGGTGAGAGAGCAGGAGAAAGGGGATTAAAGGGAACTCAGGCACGCCCAAAGTAGCAGAGGAGGAGAGCAGGAGAAAGGGGATTAAAAGCCAGGAACCAAGACAGAGGAGCAGTCAGCTGCAGGGCTCCAGGTGAGGGGAGGGAACTCAGGCATGCCCAGAGCTGCAGGGTGGGAGAGCAGGAGAAAGGGCATTAAAAGGCCCAGGAATCTGGATAGAGGAGGAGTCAGCCGCAGGGACCCAGATAAGGGTGGTATGAGAGGTTTCCAACAGGGAGGCAAACTTGTCTGTCGGTTTGTCCTACCGTGGTGACATGTTGATGTGAGTTTTGAGGCTGAGCCACTGGTGTTTCAAACCCAGCAGGATGCACTTGATGGACAGGTATCAGCCCAGCTTACAGACTGAGACAGACTAG
>NW_006921730.1:6372778-6377036 GCF_000298275.1 Orycteropus afer afer
AGAATTTCCAGAGGTGCAAGCTGAATTCAGAAGAGGATGTGGAACAAGGGATATCATAGCTGTTGTCAGATGGATCTTGGTTCAAGGCAAAGAATACCAGAAAGATGTTTACTTGTGTTCTATTGACTATGCAAAGGCATTTGATTGTGTGGATCATGACAAATTATGGATAACATTGAGAAGAATGGGAATTCCCAAACACTTGATTGTACTCATGAGGAACCTGTACCTTGACCAGGAGGGTGTCGTTCGAACGGAGCAAGGGACACTACATGGTTTAAAATCAGGAAAGGCGTGTGTCAGGGTTGTATCTTTCCCCATATTTATTCAATCTGTATGCTGGGCAAATAATCCAAGAAGCTGGACTATATGAAGAAAAACATGGCATCATGATTTGAGGAAGAATCATTAACAACCTGAGTTAAGCAGATGATACAAGTTTACTTGCTGAAAGTGAGGATGACTTGAGGCACTTACTGATGAAGTTTGAAGAATACAGTATGCAATATGGATTATGTCTCTATATAAAGAAAACAAAAATCCTCACAACGGGTCCAATGAGCAGCATCAAAATAAATGGAGAGAAGATTGAGGTTGTCAAATAATTCATGTTGCTTGGTTCTACAATTGATGCCAATGGAAGCAGCAGTCAGGACATTAGACGATGTGTAGCATTGGGAAAGTCAACCTCAAAGAAACTGTTTCAAGTGCTGAGGAGCAAGGATGTCTCCTTGAGGACTAAGGTGCACCTGACACAAGCCATGATATTTCCAATCATCTCGTATGCATGTGAGAGCTGGACAATGAATAAAGAAGACCGAAGAAGAGTTGATGCTTTTGAGTTGTGGTGTTCGTGAAGAATGTTGAAAATACCATGGACTGATAAAAGAGCTAACAGATCTGTCCTGGAGGAAGTGCACCTGAAGTGCTCCTTGGAAGTGAGAATGGCCTGACTTCATCTCACCTATTTTGGTTACGTTGTCAGGAAGGACCATTCCCTGGAGAAGGATGTCATGCTTGGTAGGGTGGAGGGTTGACGAAAGACGGGGAGGCCTTCAATGAGATGGTTTGACATGGTGGCTGTGATGATGGGCTCAGGTATATCAGGGATCGTGGAGCTGGTGTGGGATCAGGCAGTGTTTCGTACTGGTGTGCATAGGGTCACTATGAGTTGGAAATGATTTGATGGCACCTAACAACAACAACAACAACAAAAACAACAACAACATAATATTGTAGCTCTTTCTAATTTCCTCCAAAGGTAAAGTTTTATTAGGCTCTCTGAACCTTTGTCGAGTTCTCTTCCTCAGCATAATCCACTCCTCAAATTGACTCTATCCTTTTTATTCCTATTCCTTAAAAAATTTCATTATAGGGATTATCTCATGGGGATAGTGTAATCAAGGAAGGTGGATATAGCCTAGGGATTTTTTCTTACACAGAAGGAGGGGAAATTAAAAGGTTTCCAGGAGATTAGAGAATTATATTTCACTTTGGAGTACCTGGATGCTACAAATGGTTAATGTGCTAGGCTTCCAAAGGAAAGCTTGGAGATTTCAGTTCGCCCAAGTGATATCTCACAAGAAAGTCCTATTGAATCTACTTCTAAAAAATCAGCCATTGAAAACCCTCTGGAGCACAATTCTACTCTTATATACCTTTTTTTTGTGTGTGTGTGTTTGTTTTTTTAGACCTTGGCTAATATCCTGACTGTACCAAGAGGGTTTTGTACATTGGTGACATTTCTGAAAATAAAACTATTCATGCATTATATTGATTATCTGCCCAACTGAATACTAATTAGCTATTAATTTGTATCATCTTTTCTTCCCTTCTGCCTTCTCAATCACAATTTTCTCAAACAGAGAAGTCAAAAAGACTATGAGCTCTTTGAACTTTCTATGTTGCTCAAAGCACTAGCAGAGGACAAACTGAACTAAAAAGAAAGCAAAAACATTTTGTTGACTTATGTTCAGTTAGAGACAATGAAATGTGAAATGAAATGAAAAGTGATCCCACAGAATGTGGAAATTATTGAACAATATTAATATCACAGGCAAGTAAAGCAGAGGACAAACTGAACTAAAAAAAAAAATGTTGACTTATTTTCAGTTAGAGACAATGAAATGTGAAATGAGATGAAAAGTGATCTCACAGAATGTGGAAATTATTGAACAATATTAACATCACACTCAAGAAAAATCTTACTGAAGATAATTCAAAAACGGTTGCAGTAGTGTTTTGACAGAGAACTTCCAGAAGTGTAAGCTGGATTCAGAAGGGGACATGGAACAAAGGATATTATTGCTGATGTCAGATGGATCTTGGCTCAAAGCAAAGAATACCAGAAAGATGTTTACTTGTGTTTTATTGACTATGAAAAAGCATCAATTGTGTGCATAATAACAAATTATGGATAACATGGAGAAGAATGGGAATTCCAGAACACTTAATTGTACTCATGAGGAACCTGTACATAGACCAGGAGGCTGTCGTTCAAACAGAACAAGGGGATGTTGCATGATTTAAAATGAACAAGGGAATGTGTCAGGGTTGTATCCTTTCCCCATACTTATTCAATTTATATGCTGAGCAAATAATCTGAAAAACTGGACTATATGAAGAACATGGCATCAGGATTGGAGGAAGACTCATTAACAACCTGAAATATGCTGACAACACAACTTTGCTTGCTGAAAGTGGGGGTGACTTGAAGCTATTAATGATGAAGACTGAAGACTATAGTATACAATATGGATTACTTGATATAAATAAAACAAAAATTCTCACAATTGGACCAATAAGCAGCATTATGATAAATGCAGAAAAGACTGAAGTTGTGAAAGACTTCACATTACTTGGTTCTACAATCAACACCAATGGAAGCAGCAGTCAAGATATCAGACAATGTATGGCACTGGACAAGTTGGCTGCAAAAGACCTCTTTCAATTGATGAAGAGCAAAGATTTCTCCTTGAAGACTAAGGTATGCCTGATACAAGCCATGGAATTTTCAACTGCCTCATATGCATGTGATGGGAGCTCTGGTAGAGTAGTGCCTAAGGCTACTAACCAGAGGGCTGGCAGTTCAAACCCACCAGCCACTCCTCAGAAGGAAGATGAGGCAATCTACTTCCGTAGTGATACTGCCTCGGAAACCCAAGGAGGGGTCGCTATGAGTCAGGGCCAACTGGACGTCAAATAACAACACAACAACATCATATGCATGTGAGAGCTGCTCAATGAATTAGGAAGACTGAAGAAGAGTTGATGGTTTTGAGTTGTGGTGCTGGTAAAGAATGCTGAAAGTACCATGGATGCCATTTTGGATATTTAAAGTGACCGAGGGCACAGCCATTTTGAATGTTCACAAGCAGCAGCCATTTTTGATATTTAAAGTGACTGTGGGCTCAGCCATTCTGAATGTTTACAAGTGGTGGCCATTTTGGATATTTAAAATAACCGAGGGCGCAGCCATTTTTAATGTTCACAAGTGGCAACCATTTTGGATTTCAAAGTGACAACATTCTCATTTGGATTCCACGAACCTAAGAACAGGCAGTGAGGTGGGAAGCAGGGAGAGGACAGAAAAGGCAAAGGGGACTGGAGCAGATCGAGGAGTTAGCCGCAGGGATCCAGGTTAGGGTGGTTGGAGGGATTTCCAACAGCTAAGGGAGACAAACTTGTCTGTCAGTTTGTCCTAATGCAGTGACATGTTGCTGTGAGTGTTGAGGCTGTGCCACTGATGTTTCAAACCCAGTGGGGTGCACCTGTTGCATAGATATCAGCCCAGCTTGCAGACTGAGACAGACTAGGAAGAAGGAGGAGGCCATCCACCTCTCAAAGAATTGTCCAGGGAAAACCTTATGAATAGCAGAGAAACACTGTCTGATACATTACTGTGCAACTTTATGAATAGGCCAGAAACATTGCCCAATACAGAGGAGGAGGATGAGCCACTTAGGTTGGAAGGCTCTCAAAATATGACTGGGAAAGAGCTGCATCATCAGAGTAAACCCAGCCTTACTCATATGGATAAGGAAAGCTTTCAAGACCTCCATTTGCTGATGTGGCACCACTCAAATTGAGGAGAAAGAGCTGCAGACATCCATTAAACATTGGAACATGGAATATATGAAGTATGAATCTAGGAAAATTGGAAGTTGTCAAAAGTGGAATGGAACGCATAAAGATTGATATCCTTGGCATTAGTGAGCTGAAATGGACTGGTTTTGGCCATTTTGAATCAGACAACCAT
>NW_006921730.1:6379241-6397284 GCF_000298275.1 Orycteropus afer afer
AAAGATGTTTACTTGTGCTTTATTGACTATGCAAAGGCATTTGATTGTGTGGATCATGACAAATTATGGATAACATTGAGAAGAATGGGAATTCCCAAACACTTAATTGTACTCATGAGGAATCTGTACCTTGACCAGGAGGCTGTTGTTTGATTGGAACAAGGGGACACAGCATGGTTTAAAATCAGGAAGGGAGTGCATCAGGGTTGTATAATTTCCCTATACTTATTCAATCTATATGCTGAGCAAATAATCTGAGAAGCAGGACTATATGAAGAAAAACATGGCATCAGGATTGGAGGAAGAATCATTAACAACTTGAGATACGCAGATGATACAACTTTGCTTGCTGAAAGTGAGGATGACTTGAGGCACTTACTGATGAAAATTGAGGAACACAGTCTACAGTAAGGATAACATCTCAACATAAAGAAGACAAAAATCCTCACAACTGGACAATAAGCAGCATCATGATAAATGGAGAAAAGATTGAGGTTGTTAAAGAATTCATGTTGCTTGGTTCTATAACTGACGCCAATGAAAGCAGCAGTCAGGACATTAGACGATGTGCAGCAGTGGGCAAGTCGGCTGTGAAGGAACTGTTTCAAGTGCTGAGGAGCAAGGATGTCTCCTTGAGGACTAGGGTGCACCTGACACAAGCCATGATATTTCCAATAGCCTCATATGCATGTGAGAGCTGGACAATGAATAAGGAAGACCGAAGAACGGTTGATACTTTTGATTTGTGGTGCTGGTGAAGAATGCTGAAGGTACCATGGACTGCCAAAAGAACTAACAGATCTGTTCTGGAGGAAGTGCAGCCGAGATGCTCCTTGGAAGCCAGGATGGCCAGACTTCATCTCACCTACTTTGGTCATATTGTCAGAGGGGACCATTCCCTGGAGAAGGATGTCTTGCTTGGAAAGTGGAGGGTTGATGAAGGAGGGGAAGGCCTTGGACGAGATGGATTGACACGGTGGCTGCGAGAATGGTCTCAAGTATAGCAAGGATCGTGGACCTGGCACTGGATCAGGTGGTGTTTCGTTCTGCTGTGCATGGGGTCGCTATGAATCGGAAATGACTCGACGACACCTAACAGCAACAACAATAACCATGGATGGCTGAAAGAAGTAACAAATCTTTCCTGGAAGAAGTGCAGCTGGAATGCTCCTTGGAAATGAGAATGGCTAGACTTCGTCTCACCTACTTTGGTCATGTTGTCAGAAGGGACCATTCCCTGGAGAACTGTATCATGCTTGGTAAAGTGGAGGGTCAGCAAAAAAGAGGTCAACAAGATGGATTGACACAGTGGCTACCATGATGGGCTCAAGTATAGCAAGGATCATGGGGCTGGCACAGGACTGGGCAGTGTTTCATTCTGTTATACACAGGGTACACATGAATATATACGTATATAGGGTATACATGAGTTATACATGAGTATCCATTAGTTATACATGAGTTATACATAAGTATATATATAGGAGTATATACATGAGTGATGCATGAGTCGGAGATGACTTGGCACCTAACAACAACAACAGAGAGAATGAGGACCACACATCTTTAAAATCCATGAATATACTTTCTTCTTTGTAGCCAAAGTATTATTAGTACATATATTTAAAAATGGTGACTGATAGGTATTTGGGAAATCCTGTTTAGATTCCAAACTTGAATCTTAATTTTTGAAGGAGATGCTAATATAACAGGTTTTACTCATAAATTATGAATCCTGCCTTTCCATGTTGTTAGCATAGGCAGGAGTGTGAGGTTGCATGAAGGGAAGGAGTTGGCCTGTTATATGTGCATTTGCTCCAGGACAGCATCAAATTCACAATTATAATAATAATTATAAATACTTAATATATATTGTGTTTCAGAAATTCTGAATTATTAAAATTAAACATATTTTTGTATGACAGCACTATTCCAAGCCTTGAGTAACTTATGTGCCTTTTCAAATTCCAAAATGTAGATATTATGCAGTTTTCTAAGATTTTTTGACTATAGAACTGACCTCACACTCTGCCAACCCTAAGGAATTTCTTCTCATAGAACTAGTGCTGTGTGGATCCTAAATTGGAAAATCCTGTCAGAAAAACTTCTACACTTTTAGCACTAGCACAACCTGCAATCCTAACACTACTAGTTGCTCTTAAAAGTGTATCTCAAGGCATTTCATCTTTATTAAGTCTGATAAGTACAAAGCAAGTATGATATTTCAAAATTGTTGTTGTTAGCTGCCACTGAATAGACCTCTATTTATAGTGACCCCCATGTACAACAGAACAGATCCTATGCCATCCCTCTGATCAGTTTTGGATCAGACTATTGTGATTCATTGGGTTTCCATTGCCTGTTAGAAGTAGATTGCCAGGCCATTTATTCTCGTTTGTCTTAGTCTGGAATCTCTGCTGAAACCTGTCCATCATCATTTGTTGTTGTTTTTAGGTACCATAGAATCAATTTTGACTTATAGCTACTCCATGTGATAGAGTAAAACTGCCCAATAGGAGTTTCTAGGCTGTAATCTTTATAGGATCATATAATAACACACAATCCACCACTAACAGATGGTAGCAGCTGCACATGAGGTGCATTGGCCAGGAATGGAACCCAGGTTTCCTGCATGCAAGGTGAAAATTATATCACTGAACCACAATTATCCCCACTTTTAAACTTAGTGAATGAGGAAGAAAGAGTCACAAATACCAATAGTTGTCATCTTAGGGTATCAGAGAATTATTAAATTGCATTTGGGTAAAGAGAACACAGATCCATGGCTGGAGGATCTTTGAAATTATAAAGGATAGAATTGTTCTCTGTTTTCTATCTTACATTCATTTTGCTCTCTTTCATCAGTCTGCTCAGGGGAAAATTTTCTAATGTGTGTGGTGATACCTGAATTATTCCGGATACTCTTCGGTGAGGAAGGAGAATAGTTCAGGTGGTTTTTACTTGATGTCAGTGTGTCAAATGCATCTGCCTGTGTACAAGAGGTTTACTGAATGTAAGACCATAATAGAATTTTGGGAAAAAGAGTCATTGTTGAAATCTAACCAAAATATTCCATTTAGAGCAGATAAATGCATATGGATTTGTTAGAAATTCTATAATACAGACAAATCATAAGAAGTGGTACCTTAGTATGGATTCTCTAGAGAAGCAAAACCAGTGAAGCTTCCATATGTGTGTGTGTGTGTGTGTGTATGAGGATATGAGGTCTGGTGCTTCTGTGGTAAGACGTTCAGCTAGTAACCAAGATTGGCAGTTTGAACCTTCCAGCTGTTCCACAGAAGAAAGATGAGGCTGTCTCCCTCTGTAAAGATGTACACCTTTGACTTTGACTTCTGGTAAGATGGAGGAATAGGCAGACAAGCCACACAGACCCTCCTCAACAAAGAAAAGAGAAACAAATTGACAAAGATACAGAAGATAATCCTGGAGCCCTGAGCTTTGAAAGAAAGCATGCAGAAGTGGATGAGGCACTAACTATTGGAAAAACCTGAATGAAAACAGGATCTAAGAATAGGCTCTGTTTGCCAAGGATGGCAGGGACATATGGGAGGCTGACAACAGAAAAGGAGACAGGTGGTGAGTGTATAAGTGCTATCAACTAGAGAATAGAGGAGCACAGCACAGTACCCTGCTTACGGAGATAACATACAAAGAAAATGAAAATTGTGGGCAAGTTACCCCAACATACAATCACCAATTAAATATAAACACAAAAACATCCCAATGCCTCAGAGACAATAGAGCATGACAGTCCACACAAAGAAACAAGACAAAGCAGGAGAAACAAGGGACTGGGATGCAGACCCAAAACACATCCCTGAGGAAGATGCAGCATTGGAACTCCCTTATAAGGAATTCAAAAGAATTATATTAGGTATGTTCAATGAATTGAGAGGCAGATCAAGGAAAACACTGACAAAATTGAGAAAAACACAGAGAAAACCCTAGAACAATTTCAAAAGACAATACAAGAACAAACTGATAAAAATAAATGAAAAATTACAAATGACACAAAATCTACAGACAGAAATCCAGATGATTAATACTAAATTTTCAGAAATAGATAAGACACTAAATAGGCAAAGGAGTAGAATTGAATCAATGGAAGACAGAATTAGTGAGGTTGAAACAAATACCTGAATACTTCTTTGGAAAGGAGTCAATCAGAAAAAAGAGCAAAACAAAATGAAGAAAGCCTAAGGCTCATGTGGGATACCATCAAAAGGAATAAACTCCATGTAATTGGAATTTCAGAACAGGCAGAGACAAATAAAATCTCAGAGAAAATTGTCAAAGATTTGTTGGAAGAGAATTTTCCTGGTATGATGAAAGATGAGAATATATCCATTCAGGAAGTCCAACAATCCCCAAACAGGATAGACCCCAAAAGAAAATCACCAAGACATATCATCATCAAACTCAGCAAAACCAAAGACAAAGAAAGCAGCATGGGAAAGACATAAAATTACCTACAAGGGGCAACCAATAAGACTAAGCTTGGATTTCTCCAGAGAAACAATGCAGGCGAGAAGATAATGGGACGATATACATAAAACAGTGAAAGAGAAAAACTTCCAACCAAGAATTATGTACCCAGCAAAATTGTCCCTCAAATATGATGGTGAAATTAGGACATTTCTAGATAAGCAGAAATTAAGGGAATTTGTTAAACCAGATCAACCTTACAAAAGATGCTAAAGGGAGTCCTTTGGACAGAGAAGCGATAACAGCAAACAACAACTGACCCTTAACAAACATGATGTCATAACCCGGAAGCCAACCCATCTATGGAAGTATCCAAAGTAAATAAGCCTACAAGATTGTAAACAGGGAACCAGAGACATCAATTGACAAAGAAGGGCAACTACAAACCAAAAAGAGGGAAAAAATTGTGTAGTGACAGAACTTCTAGATGGTGGGGAAGTCAAGACAACTACAAGATAGAATAGACTATTCTAAACTTGGGAAGAAAACTATAAATCACAGGGTAACCTCAAAGAAAAATGATAAAACTTCACATCAAAATAAAAAAGAGGACCAGCACAAATATTTAGCAAATACTAAAACAATAGCAATGAAGGAAGTGATAACACAATTCACAAACAAAACAAGCTCGGCATAGAAAATTATGTGGAACAAAGAAATTGTCACTACAAAAAAGCACATAACAAAAATGACAGCAACAAATTCATATTAGCTGAATATTAATCCTATGTAGCACTGAAGAATAATATAGAGTCTGCAAAACACTGCATAATATGGATCAATTTGGAAGACATTACACTTCGTGAAATAAGTCAATCACAGAAGGACAAATATAGTACTAGTACATTGCTGTAGAGGGTCAAGTAAAGGTTTATATATGGAGGGAAGCTTTCTCTGTTGGTTACCAGAGGTAGGAGGGGTGGGGAGGGAACACTGCAAAAAAAAAAAAAAAAATGCATTGACCTCTGTCACTTTAGTTTTGTGTATTTCACTGTACATAAATTATATTTCAATAAAATGCATTTTAAAAAAGATTTACATCTTTGGAAATGCTATGTGGGTCACAATGAGTTGTAATTGACTCATTGGCAGTGGGGCTAGATAGATAGATAGGGAAATTCATCTCAAAGAGATGGCCGTGCTGTTGTACAGGTGCAGAGACTGGCAACTCCCAAGTCCATGGGTCAGACATCAAGCTTCCCTTACTCATGCAGCTACATAGGTTATTGAACCCAAGATCAGCAGGCAATAGTGCAGGCCAGTGGTTCAAGTTCAGATGTTGATGAGCCAGATGCAAGATCTCTAGTGAAACAGCAGAGAACTTTGCCAGAGCTTTTCCATATACAGTAGAAACCAGCTACATCCCAAAGGAAATTCCTTTTCTGACTATTCATAGCAGATCTCATCATGCAGGTGATTGCATTGTATCAGATCTCAATTATGGGGATAACTGCATCATAACTGATAAACCACTTAGAGTTGTGGCACAACCAAGTTTACACACACCCTTAACTATCACAGTCCACCCCTTGGCAACTTGGCACCTGTACAAATTTCCTTAAACAATTTGTTGTTTTGTTTGCCATCGAGTCAGATCTGACTCATAGTGACCCCTCCTTTGTGTTTCCGAGGCTGCATCACTATGGAAGTAGATTGCCCAACCTTCCTTCTGAGGAGTGGCTGGTGGGTTTGAACCACCAGCCTTCTGGTTAGCAGTCAAATGCCTTAGGCAGTATGCCACCAGAGTCTCCTTAAACAATCTCAAAATTAAGACAATTATAAAGTCATATTTGGCCTAACATGATACAATAAACATACGTATAACTGAAAATGCATTAGCCTAGTTTACACTTTGTATTTTATAACTGAAGAAAACAAAAATATTTAATGCACACATACAAGGAAGAGATACTCATAACTTGTTCTGGTTACCTAGTACTGCTCTGACAAGAATATACCACAAATGGGATGGCTTAAACAAACAGGAGTTTATTCTTACAATTTTGAGGTTTTAAGTCCAAGTTCAAAGTGCTAGGCTCTAAGGGCTGGGGTAAAGGCCCCTCAACCTTGGGGTCCAGCTCTGCCTCCTGCTCCCAGCCCACTGGAGCTAGAGGCTTTTCTTCACTCAGACAGCTGCGGGCTGCTGAGGCTGAGAAGCCCCAAGGTTGATGAGTAAAAAGGCACAGTCCTAATGTTACCAAACCACATGGCAGGACATTAACGTAAGTCCATTGTATGTCCCAAGAGCAACGACATAGCTACCTGCAGGGTCCAAGCATGCCATAGGCTAGAAACCATTCCCAAGGCTTCTCCTTATATACAGGAAGCAAATCACATCCCAAAAGCAGCTACTCAGCTGCTTGTGGTAGATCCCACCATGGAGTTGATTGCCAGTCTCATCATGGGAAATAACTACCACCAGCTGCCCAGCCACTCAACCAGGCCCAGCCAAGTTGACACACAAACATAACTACCACAACATTCATAGTCCTCATTTCTGCAACTGGTGATTTATATGTAGAACTACTTTCTCACACCACCCACTCTGTATTTCTTTTGCCCTTAGTAAGCACTTCGGGTAGTCATGGTTCCTTGCCTGACCCAAACCTTCATTCCTGAAAGGTCTGGGCCATTAGTAGTCATATCAGAATTGGGTTGCTGAAATTTTTCGTTGAAATCACAGGGCATGGTAGTACCAGGAGACATCCTTTATTCATGAGCTTATTGGGCAATGACAGGAGTAGCTGGGGAAAGAGGATGACTGATTTTCACAGAACATACCATCCTATGTTAAAATCATCCTCTGCCAAGGTCAGCCATTGGTGAACATTCACATGAGACACAAGTATTTTCACTTCTTTGGCCATTCAGAGAAGTTTATCCATATACCTCTTCTCCATACTTCTTTGTCACCAATTTTCCAATCATTTTCCTTCCATGTCCCTGACCATCAAACCAAACTATCGGCCATAGCCCACAAATCAGTATATAATCACAAATCTGGTCACTTACCCTTCCTAGAAAAGTGAACAATCAGATGCACTGCTCAAAGTTATGGGAGGATTTTCCTTTGCCATTGTCCTTCAGAGAGATCCCAGAAGGGGGCTGCAGTGCTATCATGGTCCACTTTCGAGAGTTGCCTGCATATCTCAAAGAACTATCTGTAAACCAGACACAAGTTTTCTCTTCCTCAGTTCACTGATGATAACGACCTCCCAATGAGACCAAAGGTGAAGACTGGGAAAGAAAAGATAATGTTACTGGAATGGAGACCATAGGGGGTGGACCACTTCCTCATGCAACTTACTTGGGGCTTCAGGTCCTCCTTGAGCCCTCTTTTATACTGCTTCCATTTAATGATGGAATGCTGCTGTGCATGTCCAACTTTATGACTCTGTGGGTCAGACATTACTCAGTTCATGATGGGCAGCTCAGGCTGCATGGTAACCTGGTGGCCCACAGTTAGGCGTTCAGTCTCTATTAAGGCCCAGTAACAAGCCAAAAGCTATTTCTTAGAAAGAGATTAATTATCTGCAGAGGATGGCAAAATCTTAAGGGTCTGTGCTGTGATTCACCAATAGGGCCTTGACTAAAACTCCAAACAGCATCTGTGTCTGCCACTGCCACTTCAAGCACCATTGGATCAGCCAGATCATACGGCCCAAGTGGTATATGGCACTTGTATAGCAACCTGAACCTGTTGCAAAGCCTTCTGTTGTTCAGATCCCCACTAAAAACTAGCAGCTTTTCAAGTCACTTGATAAATAAGCCAGAGTAGCATACCCAAATGATGGACATGTTGTCTCTCAAAAATCAAAAGAGACACACCAGACATTGCACCTCCTTTTTAGTTGTGGGAGGGGCCAGATACTTTAACTTATCCTTCACTTTAGTAGGGATATCTCAACATGCTCCACACCACTAGACCCCTAGAAATTTCACTGAGTTGGAAAGAACCTGAATTTTTATTGGGTTAATTTCCCACCCTCTAGCACACAAATGGGGAGCTCTGGTGGTGCAGTGCGTAAGGCATTTGGCTGCTAACCAGAAGGTTCAAACACACCAGTTTCTCTGCAGAAGGAAGATGATGCAATCTACTTCTGTAGATTACAGCCCTAGAAACACAATGGAGATTGTTATGAATTGGAATCAACTCAATGGCAGTGGGTTTTTTTTTTTTTTTTTTTTTGGCTCACAAATGCCTTACTTATAAATCTAGAGTCATTGATAATTCTTTCTTACTAGGTCCAATTACAGCAACAGGTCCAATTATCGTGTCATCAATGTAATGGACCAGTGTGGCATCTTGTGGAAGGGAAAGATGATCAAGGTCCCTGCAGACTAAATTATAACATAGTGCTGGAGAGTTTATATAACTCTGAGGCAGGACCATGAAGGCATATTGCTAGCTTTGCCAGTGGAAGGCAAACTGCTTCTGGTGATCCTTCAAAAGTGGAATTAGGAAAAATTTATTGGCCAGATCAATAGCTGCATACCAGATACCTGGAGATGTATTAATTTGCTCAAGTAATGAAACCACATCTAGAACAGCAACTACAATTGGAGTCCTCACCTAATTATGTTTATGATAATCCCCTGTCATCCTTCAAGATCTACTCATTTTCTGCATAAGCCAAATAGGCTAGGTAAATGGGGATGTGGTGAGAATCACCACCCCTGCATCTTCAAGTCCCAGATGGGGGCACTAATCCTTGCAATCCCTTCAATAATATGTTATTGCTTTTGACTTAAAATTTTCCTAGGTAAAGGGAGTTCTAACGGCTTCCACTTGTATTTTCCTCCATAATAGCCTTTACTCCACATATCAGAGATCCAATATGGGGGATTTTCTGCCAGTTGCTGAGTACATCTATTCCAATTTTGCATTCTGGAACTGGAGAATTCACTACAGGATGGGTTTGGGGGGTCCACTGGACCCAATGTGAGACAGACCTGAGCGAAGACTCCATTAATAACTTGATTCCATATGCCCCCAGTCTAATCACTGGGCCACAATGATGTTTTGGGTTTCCTGGAATTAGTGTCAATTCTGAGCCCGTATCCAGTGATACCCACACGTCTTATTATTTTCTTTTCCCCAATGAACAGTCACTTTTGTAAAAGGCCATAGATCCCTTTGGGGGAAGGCTGGGAGAAAGATAAACAGTATAAATTTTGACAGTGTAGTGTGGTAGCTCCTCAAAGGGACTTGGCCTTCCCTTCATTCAAGGGGTTATGGGTCCCTAAACTGGCTCAAGTCTGGGAATTTATTGAGGGCTGTGACTCTATTTTGGCTATTCAAGTCAGACTGCCATAGACTTGACCTAGAATTCTTCCATTTGTACAGATGAAGTAAACATTTGATACATTTCCCATACATTTCACTCCTAGGAAGACTATGTCTAAGTAGCCAATGCCATAAGTCCATATGACTCAGACTATTCTGATTCTGCTTTGACTCTTCTGTCCATTATGGGAACCATGCCCACCTTGTCTTTGTTGAATAAATGCTTCCACTTGACCCCTATCACCATGGGGTCTAATCAGCCCTATTGTAGATAGGTGTTTTAATTCATTTGGGACAATTTCCACTGTCAAATCTACCTTACATAAAATAGCTTCAAGGATGCTGGGTCTCCCTTCACAATTTTTCCCTCTCCATTGTGTGTCCTTTGGGCATTCTATGTGTGGGTCTATGGGTCTAATCTGATAAATTCATTATAACATGGCAATTTCCCTAAGCCTTTGGATAGCCTTCTACATTATACCAAGATAAGTCTGGTACTTCAACTTGATTTAGTGTAGGCTACCATGTAATCTATGCTTCAGTAAAACAACCAAACTATTAGATCCTTTCCTAACCTCTCAAGCTGAAACATTGAATGAAGAATCTGTGCTTAGTGGGTCCAAAAGAATAAATTCAGACCAATCCAACTTTATGTTCCTTACATCATTATCCCACACCCTTAATGGACAGTCCTACACCATCTCCAAGTATCTGCTTGTACTTATTAGAAAAATCAAACAGTTCTTATGGAGTGTACTGGACTTCTTCCTGGGTCACACTTTGTACTTCACCTTTTACTTGGGCTTGCTGGGACTTAAGTCTAGTTACAGGCCTAGAAGCAACAATGAGTGGTGGGAGTGATTCCTTGGAACATTCAGCAATGCATTTTAAGGCATCTACTTCAAGGCAATGCCCCAGATAATGTACCAGACTCCACCTCAGATGATATCTCAGTGAATCAGCAGGCACAGCTAGGTTAGTCTCATCAGATGGGATAAAGGGGCTAGTTCTGTGGGCAGGAGTGATTCAACAGAATTTAGGGGCCTAATGTCACCAAATTCATGATTATCTGCCCTTATGTCCCCATACAAAGTTTCAGGATCCCATTTCTTCCCAATCAGTGCTCTCACTTTAATTTCAGACACCATTCTTGGTTGGCAATTTAACTGGCATTATAATTCAGCCACCCTTATGATAAGACACTGAGTTTGGTTTATGGTGATGTCAGCTCTGTTTTCTATAAGAAATTAGGCTTTCTTTCAGGGCACAACTGGAAACATTGAGGTCTTTTATGTGGCACCGGAGTCGTGGCTCTGGAGTCCTGAGCTCATCTCATTCTTTCACCCCTTTCTTTTCACCACACAATCCAGCATAAATAGGATCAACCAATTAGCTTCCTTGCACTTCCCATTCTGACAAAATTGCAGAAAGCTATCGAACATGATCACTCACAGCCTCACTTTTCATCAATACTTAATCTATTAGTGGTGCTATTTTGTGTTTTAATATTGCCACCACACACCATGGATGAGCAGCACCCTCTTTACTAGTGGAGGCAGAGTCATCATAGCCTTTATGATTAATCAGACTTGAGAACTGATTTAGAAAAGTCATCCTTACAATTTTGTTTCTCTAGAATCACTCTCAGTACCAAATGTCTTACTTTAGTTGGGCTTTCTACAGAAGTAAAACCAGTGAAGCAGACACACACACACACACACACACATACAAACCAAAATCACTGCCATCAAGTTGATTCCAATTCATAGAGACCCCTATTGTGTTTTCAAGGTGGTAAATCTTTACAAAAGTAGATTGTCTGCTCTTCCCTCTGAGACTGATATATATATATGTGAGCTCTGGTGGCCTAGTATCTAAGGCACTTGACTGCTAACCAGAAGGCTGGAGGTTCAAACCCACCAGCCATTCCTCAGAAGGAAGATGGGGCAATCTTCTTCCGTAGTGATACTGCCTCAGAAACCCAAGGAGGGGTCGCTATGAGTCAGGGCCGACTTGAAAGCACATAACAACAAGAAGAAATATATATATATATATATATGGAGAGAGAGAGAGAAATATTCATCTCAAGGAAATGGCTCGTGCAGTTGTAGACACTGGTAAGTCCCAAGTCCATGGATCAAATGTCAAACTGGGGGCTTCTCCTTACTCATGTAGCTGGAGGGACTGATAAACACAAGATTAGCAGGCAATAGTGCAGGCCACTTGTTCAAGTCCAGATGATGATGAACCAGATGCAAGCTCTTGAGCAAAAAGCCAGAGAACTTTCACAGTTTTTCCATATATATTGGAAGCAGGACACACCTCAAAGGAAACTCCCTTTCAACTGATTGACTTCTCACAGCAGATCTCATCATGGAGGTGATTACATTATATCAAATCTCATCATGGGGGATGACTACATCATAATTGCTATACTACTTATAATCATGGCCTAGGTAAGTTTATACACAATCTTAAATATCACAGGTGGTTTGGAAACTTCTTTTGGTTTCCAGTTTGCATTTGGAAATTCATATAATGTTGATGTGTATGTGTGTGTGTAGTTTGCAGTAAATTCCCACTACTGTTTCTAATTTTTCTTTATTTGGCACTAACATGAAGCTACTTTCTTTGGTTGGGTGTAAATAACATATTGTAGGAAAGTGAAAGTTAGACAACAATTTCCTGGGTCCAATAGGCTTAGTTTAATAACTCTGTGTGTATGTGTGTGCATTTTCCTTGAAGGAACTTTGAAAAGAAACAGAGAAAAGCACCTATAAGTAATGTGGGTGAATCTTACAGACAAAAATTTACTCAAGAAGGCATTTATTCTCCCCAATTAAATTCATTTTTTCCTGTACACCCTTTTTCCCTTGAAGTAGAGAGCATTAGCATTGTGCAAAGGAGTGAGAGATATTAATGAGATTCATTTCTTGATTTTCCTACCTTGCACAGATTTATGCAATACCACTAAGAATAGAAACAAAAACAACAAAAGTAAAAGTATAAGTAATATAAATAGAGTTCTTGAACCCTAGTTTAAGCATTGAGCTTTGAGCAATTGCAGGCTGAGAAGTTAAAAATGCTTTGCAGTTTTTTTCAATTAACATTCAAATTCACTCTGACACCAGGAAGAGACACTAGAATGGAGAATAGTGAAGTGACAACTCAGGGCAGCGATCCTGATAGTGTATAAATTTCCTTTATCTTTCATTGAGGAATCATGCTTAACTTAACTAATGATCAGTACCAAAGCAGTGATACAACGGGTCCTCTTAAATAGTGAGCTACTCAAGGCAGAGCAGGCAAAGCTGGAAGAATCACGCTGAGACTTGATCTGTTAGAGAAAGTTGAGAGTCAAGCATCTGCATCTTGTTCTCTAATACATTTCTAGCGCCTTCCATCATGCCTGGCACACAGAGTCATGTTCAATAAATATTTATGGAAAAATGAATGAGTGAATAAAAATAAGTGGAGGACCAAGTAAGAATGCTAACTCTGAAGGGTATAGCAGGATAGAAAATCAGGGTGTGGTGCTAAGGGTCAAAAAAGTGATCAAAGAGATGAAACTTCATTGTGCTGGGTTGTGTTTGGATTAAAAATGTCACAGCAGGTGGACAACAGAAACAGAAGACCAACAGTGTGTAGAGAGTATGACTGCACTCATCCTTATTAAAGGATAGAAGGATTGGTGGTAAACTCCAGGTACTGACTCTTACAGAGTGTATGTTATACATGATTGTAGACCAGCATATGCTTGTTAACTTTCCTATTGCAAGACATCAGTCCTTCTTGACTAATCTTGACAAAATCTCCAATGTTGCAAATTTCATTAGGTATTGGTAGAGTGGTGTCTGATTAGGAAGACCCAATGAGTATATCAAATCTTGTTTCATTCACCACCTGGATAAAATAGATAAGTAACACAAATGCTCTGTAAACATGTATGTTGTTGGGTAGTAGAAAAAGCCAACATAAGTTACAAGTCTAACCAGAGACAATTTATACTAGTAGGATAATCAATTTGGAGATTTGGAAGATCCTCTTATTCAAGTGGCAGACTGAACTGATTCTTTCTGGTACTTGTTTACCATTGTTTATCACATCCTTAGAATAAGCTTCAAAAAGCAAGAGACTTGCACTGTTCTCAACACTATCATATTGCATTAGTAGTGATTCTAGCTCTGATTTCTATGTATATCATGGGACTATTTTCAGCAAGTTCACCCTGTGGCAGTGTGCCCATTATTTACGTGTTGGTTTAAAGCTTATTGGTAACAGAGAAAGAGTGGTTTGACTTTCTATAGATGAGCACATAAATGCCTAGGTTATCATTGGACTTACTTTGTATGCACACACTTCACTTGTAACCATATCATTAAGTCAATCTCCAAAAAAGAATTGCCAAACTCTTTGGTATACACATCTATCATCTATGTATGGGGAACATTAGACTATGGAAATGCTGCCTTGTTGTAGTCATCTATGCTTCGTGTTCACTGGATGGAGTTACTCAGTAATATAAATAAATCACAGACTTAGTCATAGACAAATTCTTTGGACTAGGGAATAATATGTTATTGTTGCTGTTTTTTAATGTGTTTTTGCTTCCTTATCAGTTTTTGTTTATGTTCTGGATTACAGCCATTGTCACCATTTTGCAAAAGCCAGAAAGAAATTTAATCAGCCATTGCTCACAGGGGTTGTAATTTATTATAATTTTCAGTTTTTATTACATCTTACTGAATCAAGTGTTCCCAGATTCAGCAAACTTGCATTGTGGAGATCTAAGGCACACTCTTCAAAAATATTGTTTCATTATTAAGATTTGGTCCTCTCTATTTTAATTTTTTTAATGATAAAATCTCCTTGAACGTTATTCTACTCTACTAATTAGAAGTTCCTCCAATTCCATTTCACAAACATTATGTCTAGTTTTTGATTTCCAAAAAAACATCTGGCCAATAATTGTTTTATAAACACATGCTCAATATAATTTCTTACATTTCTCTAGCTTATTTATATCTATTTACCAATATATTAACTCCTTTGACTTTATAAAATATTAAATTCTGGTACTAGACAATGAATTTTACAGAGCCTAGTTGGGAAGGTAATCTAGTATTCCATTTTTTTTTTTTCTTATGTCTATGTACCTCTTCTAAGCTGTCCCACTGTCTATGAATATTTTTATTCTCTCTCTTTCCTTCTGTATCCAACTGTTCCCAAGTCCTGTTTATTCAACTATCTCACTCATCCAGTCATTCACTCAGACAGTATGCTCTGAGCCCCTGCTTTGTGCCAGGCATTGTAAATGTACTACACACAGATCCAAATGAATAATCTCAAGGCATTGTGGGCACTGCTCTCTGCCACATTCCATTCCCAAGCATTGGTCAAGTTTAGGCCTAATTACCAATAATCACTAATCATTTGAATCATTGAACTTGCCTGTGACTTACAACTGCCCATCAGCAGTGTTTGAAGGCATCAGGGCAAGATCTACAGTATATGGTGTGGCCTCTTATAGTTAGAAGCTCTGGTGGTGTAGGGGATAAGGCATTTAGCTGCTAACCAGAAGTCAGAGGTTCATAACCCACCAACAACCCTGCAGCAGGAAGATGCTATATAATTAGGGATAAACTAAAATGGAGTCTTTCTCCTATCCAGCACCATGTTCTTGTTTCTTAATACTTGACTATCTTCCTTATTCTTAATACTCAGTTCCTGTGGTAGATAGAATAATGCTCTTCCAAAGATGTCCATGCCCTAATCCATGGAACCTGCCACCTTATGTGACAAAAGGGTTTTCAGATATGATTAAGTTAAGGGATGGGGAGATTATCCAAGATTATCTGGGTGAGCTCAATCTAACTATGTAAGTCTTTTAAGGGACTGACCTTCCTGGGATCAGAAAGAGATGTGACATGGAAAAATGGCTGAAGAGATGCTATATTACTGGCTTTCAAAATGGAGGAAGGACCCACAAGTCCAGTAGGTGGCCCTTAGAAATTGGAAAGGACAAGGAAATGGATTATTCTGTAGCCACCCCCCCAAAGGAAAACAGCCCTTCTGACACCTTGATTTTAGCCCAATGAGATTCTTGTCAGATTTTATCTGTAAGATAACAATGTGTGTGTGTGTTTTTTAAGCCACTAAGTTTGTGGTAATTTGGTATGGCAGCAAAAGAAAACTAATACAGCTTCCTTTCTAGCCACAGGCTATTGTACTACTCAGATTCATTTTTGGCATCTTCTTCCTCATGGCCTCTGAATACTGACCTCACTTGTCTACTCTCAGCCCTATCTCTTGTATCTCAAATTGAAGACTTATCCAACCTTGATATCTAGCACTGACTGTGCATGCCCCTGCTTTTAGTATATATATATATTTTTTCCTGTCTCAATTTCTCTCAGCTTAACAAACCTAACTTTCTCTTGCTGATGGAACTTTTCCCTCCAATATATCTTCTACACTAGTCTGGGTTTCAAGGCTTCATATTATCTCATCTCAAACTATGTTTCTGATTCCACCCTCTTCTTGTTGTTATAATCAAGTATATTCCTATTAAACTGAACTTTTTACCATTCTCACACGATCTGTATTCAAGGGACATCCATCATCAAGACAGGCTAGTTAAAGTGTGGAAATGAAAACAACCTCAATACTTTAGTGGTTTATGGAATATTCAAGTGGAGTAGATGAGAGTTCTGTACAGTTCCTCATGTGCCTGATAGAGCAGCTACCATATCAGCAGTTACTGGTCACTGTGTAGCAGAAAAGAGAACTCTGCATGAGATCACCAATTATGCTCAGCTCAGAAGTCCCTTTGGCTCTCAACACATTGTCTCAAACTAGCCACATGGTGCCATTCAAGAGAGAATGTCTATCATTGCCTGGAAGATGGCCATTTCCATCAGTCTATAATCCTCTACAAGAAAGATTAAGTCATAATTTCACATTTTTCAAATCTGTTTACGGGTACTCTGTCCTGCAAAAGAAGTTTCTTGGGGTGCATCTGATCACGTGATAATAAAGTGGTTAATTTTACTATGTCTCCATCTTACTTCTTGTCTTATGAGAACTTTAAGGGAAAGAATGTGTTTGTTCATTGAATCAAATTCAATGCATTAAATATGCATTAAATTCTTACTAAATGTAAAGTATAGTCAAATGCCTTGGGGACTAAAATGATGAATCAGACACTTTGCAGGTATACAGTGTCCATTAGGCAGGCAGAGGCTTTGCACTAAACTACTGTCCCAAACTAGCCCAAACTTCAGCAATGTTAAAGGAAGTGGTCAGGAAATAGGCAGGATGAATAAGGGAGGGCAATGGGCTTATAAATTTTGTCTAACATTTGACATTTTTGCCTCTTGAAAGACTAGTTTGTCTAGTTTACTTTACAAATTCTGGAAGAATTTGCAAGGAACTGAATTTTATGGAATTTGAAAACTGTTTAAAAAGTATTATTATAGAGTAGAATGAATACATGCTTTTGAATTAGGCACATCTGAACTCAATTCCAGATCCACCCTACATTACTGTGTGATATTGGACAAATTACTTAACATCTCTGAGACTTGGTTTCCTCATCTGTAAAGTGAATAAAGTTTCCCTCAAAAGATTAATGAAAACAACAATACAACAAAAACAACAAAACACAGAAACTTCACTCAGCTTGAGACTGACATTCTTTTTGTTGTTAAGTATTGTCAATTTGGTTCTGACTCATAGTGACACCATGTACAACAACATGAAACATTGCCTGGTCCTGCATCACTTGGACAGTCCTTGCTTTGCTTGAGCCCATTGTTGCAGCCACTGTGTCAATCCATCTTGTTGAGGGTCTTCCCTTTTTCACTGATCCTCCACTTTGCCAAGTAAGATATCCTCCAGGGACTGGTCTCTTCTGACAACCAAAGTATGAGAGATGAAGTCTGGCTATTCTCACTTCTAAGGAGCATTCCAGCTGTACTTCCTCCAAGACACATTTGTTTGTTTTTCTAGCAGTCCATGGTACATACAATATTTTCCACCAATACCACAATCTAATGCATCATTGTTCTGTGATTTTCCTTATCCATTGTCCAGTTCTCACATGCATATTTGTTGTTATGTGCCGTCGAGTCGGCCCCGACTCATAGCGACCCCTCCTAGGGTTTCCGAGGCAGTATCACTATGGAAGTAGGATTGCCCAACCTTCCTTCTGAGGAGTGGCTGGTGGGTTTGAACCGCCAGCCTTCTGGT
>NW_006921730.1:6397829-6412111 GCF_000298275.1 Orycteropus afer afer
TGCCGTCGAGTCGGCCCCGACTCATAGTGACCCCTCCTTGGGTTTCCGAGGCAGTATCACTACGGAAGTAGGATTGCCCAACCTTCCTTCCAAGGAGTAGCTGGTGGGTTTGAACCTCCAGCCTTCTGGTTAGCAGTCAAGTGCCTTAGGTACTATGCTACCAGAGCTCCTTGGTCTATGTATAGTTTCCTCAAAATCACAATTGAGTGTTCTGGAATTCTTATTCTTCACAATGTTATCCATAATTTCTTATGATCTACATAGTCAAAAGCCTTTGCATAGTCAATAAAACACAGGTAAATATTTTTCTGGTATTCTTTGCTCTCAGCCAAGATCCATTTGACTTCTCCAATGATTAAAAAAAAGAAAAAAAAAAAAGCCACTAAATCTAGAATGACTTTCTGGCAGTTCCCTGTCAATGTACTGCTCCAAGTGTTTTTTAAATTATCTTCAGCAAAGTTGTATCTCTGTGTGATATTACTGATATTATTTGATAATTTCTACATGTGGTTGATTCACTTTTCTTTGGAATGGGCATAAATATGGATTTCTTCCAGTAGGTTAACCAAGTAGCTGTCTTCCAAATTTCTTGCCATAAATGAGTGAGTGCCTCTAGCACTGAATCTGTTTGTTGAAACATCTCAATGGGTATTCTGCCAATTCCTGAGCTTTGCATTTCACCAGTTCACTATTTAGACTTCTTTCAATATCCTCAGTTCTTGGTCATATTCTACTTTCTAAAATGGTTGAATGTCAATCAGTTCTTTTTTATACACTGACTTTGTGGATTTCTTCCATCTTCTTTTAATGCTTCCTGTATCATTCAACATTTTGCCCACAGAATCCTTCAATATTGCAACTTGAGGCTTGAATTTTTCTTCAGTCTTTCAGCTTAAGAAATGCTGAGAATGTTTTTTCCCTTTGATTTTCCAACTCTAGGTCTTTGTACATTTTATTATAATACATTACACTGTCCTCTTGAGCTGCCCTTTGAAATCTTCTGTTCCACTCTTTTATCTCATCATTTCTTCCATTTGCTTTAGCTACTCTACATTCAAGAGCAAGTTTCAGACTCTCTTCTGACATTCATTTTGGTTTGCTCTTCTTTTTCTGTCTTTTTAATGACTTTTTCATTCTTCATGTATGATGTCCTTTATGACATCCCACAACTTGTCTGGTCTTCAGTTATTGGTGTGCAATGCATCAAATCTATGTTTGAGATGGTTTCTAAATTCAGGTTCAATATACTCAAGGTTGTACTTTGGCTCTCATGGACTTGTTTTAATTTTCTTCAGCTTCAACTTAAACTTGCATATGAGGAATTGATGGTCTGTTTCACAGTTGGCTTCTGGTCTTGTTCTGACTGATGATACACTGAGCTCCTCCGTCTTATCTCTTCAGAGATGTAGTCAGTTTGATTCTTCTGTATTCCATCTGGCAAGATCTATGTGCCTAGTCACTATTTATGTAATCGAAAAAAGATATTTGCAATGAATAAGTCATTGATCATGCAAAATTCTATCGTATTATCACCAGCATCATTTCTATCACCAATGGTATGTTTTCCAACTACTGATGCTTCTTCTCTGTTTCTGACTTTTACATTCCAATTACCAGTGATAATTAATGCATCTTGATTGCTTGTTTGGTCAGTTTCAGACTGCAGAAGTTGGTAAAAATCTTCAATTCCTTCATCTTTAGCTTTAGTGTTTGGTGGGTAAATTTTAATAATAATAGTAGTATTAACTGGTCTTCCTTGTAGGAATATGGATATTATTTTATCACCAACAGCATTGTACTTCAGGATAGATCTTGAAATGTTCTTTTTGATGATGAATATGATATCATTTCTCTTTATCATTCCTGGAATAACAGACAATATGATTGTCTAATTAAAAATGGCAATCTTAGTCCATTTTGGCTCACTGATGCCTAGGATATCAATCTTTATGTGTTTCTTTTCTTTTTTTTTTACAACTACCAGGTTTCCTAGATTCATACTCCATACATTCCATGTTCCAATCATTACTGGATGTTTCCAGCGGTTCTTCTCAGTTTGAGTTGTGCCCAATCAGCAAATGAAGGTCCAGGAAGCTTTACTCCATCCATGTCATTAAGGTCTTCTCTACTTTGAAGAGGCAGCTCTTCCTCTGTCATATTTTGAGTGTCTTCCAACCTGAGGGGTTCACCTTCTGGTACTATATCAGACAATTTTTCCCTGATATTCATATTCATATTCAGTCCCCCATCCTTTTTTGCCCCATAAGTGTACCTGGCCACATTGTTCTTCCTAGTTTGTTTTAGTCTGGAAGCTCTGCTGAAACATGTCCATCATGGGTAACCCTGCTGGTATTTGAAATACTATGGGAATAGCTTCCAGCATCACAGCAACACAGTCATCACCACACTACAACAAACTAACAGATGAGTAGTAGGGACCTGGCATGGTGTAGTGCCTAAGGCATTTGACTGCTAGCCAGAAGATTAGTGGTTCAAACCCACCAGCCACTCTGTGAAGGGAAGACTAGGCAATCTACTTCTGTAAAGATTTACTGCCTTGGAAACCCAAAGGGGGTTGCTATGAGTTGGAATTGACTTGATGGCATTGAGTTTCATCTGGGTTTTTTTTGACAGTAACTTTATGTTTAATTTTTGAGCATGTGTGAAACAGTTTTCCACCATTGCTGCATCATTTTATATCCCTACCAGCAATATATGAGGATTCAAATTTCTCCACACTTGTTATTGTTCATCTTTTTTATCATGTCCATCCTAGTGGGTATGAAGGGCTATATCATTTTAGTTTTGATTTTCATTTTCCTTATGACGAATGATGTTGAATATCTTTTGATGTACTTATTCATCATTTGTGTATGTTCTTTGGAGAAATGTCTATTCACAGCAGTTTCCTTTATTTTTATACTACCTCTTGTTTTAAATTTTGCTTTTCTTCTTATAGTGCTAGATTTTCTGATCACTCCCAAAGGAACACACAATTAGAGTTTGAGTGAGCTATCTGTCCCTTAATCAAAAGATATAACTGTAAAAACACTGAATTATGTGCCTCACATCTGAGGTCTCGTCTTGGCTCTGCAATAACCTCTGTGTGAGTCCCAGCCTCCTCATGCAGTGATGGAAAAGATTCAACTAGACTTATTCTTTTTGATCCAGAAAATATAGTATTGTACACCTCCTATGCATCAGATGTGGCATGAGGCCCTTGGAACATAGATAAATAAGGCATGGCTAAGGCTGGCGGTTCAAATCCACCAGCCACTCCTCGGAAGGAAGATGGGGCAATCTACTTCTGTAGTGATACTGCCTCGGAAACCCAAGGAGGGGTTGCTATGAGTCGGGTCCGACTCGACGGCAAACAACAACAACAACAACAATCTGCCTGATAGCCTTTGATGTTGAGACATATGTAAATGAATATGATAAAATAAGATGCAGTTACAGGGAAGAGAACCAAATACTATG
Organism: Orycteropus afer afer; assembly: GCF_000298275.1. Taxonomy (NCBI): domain Eukaryota; kingdom Metazoa; phylum Chordata; class Mammalia; order Tubulidentata; family Orycteropodidae; genus Orycteropus; species Orycteropus afer. The sequence goes on from NW_006921730.1 coordinate 6,401,310, forward strand.
AAAGCCCTAATAAGGAAGAACCTTGGTATGTCTGGAGCTGTCAGAAGTGGCTTCAGGGAAGAGGGTCTCTGAAATGTGTTCCCTAATTCCTTGAATCTATGGTATTCTGTCTTTTCATTGTGAATACTTTATTGTATTAAATAGGGAGATTATGTTACTCATCAAGAAATGCACCTCTACAGTTACTTAGATTTATTTAGTATGGTAGAAAAACTCTGCCAACTTTCTTGACTTCCATGGGTGGGAATAAGCTTTCTTTTTCTTTGTATCACAGTCCCTAATGTATGTTGTATGTGAAGAATGGGAATTCCATAACACTTAATTGTGCTGAGGAACCTGTACATAGACCAAGAGGATGTCATTTGAACAGAGCAAGGGGACACTGCATGATTTAAAATCAAGATGGATGTACATTGGGGTTGTATCCTTTCACCATACTTACTCAATCTATATCTGAGAAAATAATCTGAGAAGCTGGACTATATGAAAAAGAGCATGGAATCAAGATCGGAAGAAGAACCACTAGCAATGTGTGCTATACAGATGACACAACCTTGCTTGCTGAAAGTGAAGATGACTTGAAGCACTTACTGATGAAGATCAAAGACTACAGTGTGCAGTATGGATTACCCTTCAACAAAAATGAAAATCCTCCCAACTGGACCAATAAGCTGCATCACAATAAATGGAGAAAAGATTGAAATTGTCAAAGATTTCATTTTACTTGGATGCACAATCAACACCCATCGAAGCAGCAGTCAAGAAATCTGTCATTTCATAGCACTGTACAAATCTTCTGGTAAAGACCTCTTTAAAGTGTTAGGAAAGCAAAGATGTCTCTTTGAAGACTAATGTGCACCTAACCCAAGCCAAGGTCTTTTCAATAGCCTCATATTCATGTGAAAGTTGGATTATGAATAAGGAAGACCAAAGAAAAATTGATGCCTTTGAATTATGGTATTGGTGAAGAATACCAAAAGTACCATGGACTTCCAGAAGACCAAACAAATCTGTCCTGGAAGAATTGCAGCTGGAATGCTCCTTGGAAGCAGGAATGGTCAGACTTTGTCTCACCTGCTTTGGTCATGTTGTCAGAAGGGACCATTCCCTGTAGAAGGATATCATGCTTGGTAAAGTGGAGGGTCAGTGAAAAAGGGAATGACTTTTAACAGGATGCATTGACACAATGGCTGCAACAATGGGCTCAAGTATAACAAGGACTGAGGGCATGATGCACCACCAGGCAGTGTTTTATTCTGTTGTACATTGGGTGGCTATAAGTCAGAGCTGACTTGAGGGTATCTAACAGCAACAATATATGCTGGATGAATGAATGAATGATTTTAGACAGAAGGGGAAATTACAAACTATAATTTCGAGGCTCCAATATAATTCCCCCTTTTATACTTGAGAGCAAAATAATAAAAATATCTACTTTTAAAATTTTAATCTTGAATAAGAAAAAAAAATCAATTTCTTTACGGAGAGTTCTATAATGCTCTCAGTCAGCAGGCACTTATCATTCCCTTTTGCCTGGTTCAACAGTTCTTTATATGTTCAGCCAAACTGATTACTAATTTGTTCCTTTTCTCCAATATGACAAGGTCCATTTATATTTGATGGTTTGGCAAATGCTATGGATTTAGGAGAGCTTGGGGATCATTTAAAATTCCAACCATTTGTGCTATAGAAGAGGAATTGAATGTTAGTTATGTCAAATGGTCTTGGCAAATCCAAACCCCAAATTTGGGCATTTTGTCTCCCACTTAATGGTTTTCCTTCCTCTTTCATATCCTTTTTTATTTTTTTTATTTTTTTAATCTCTGTCATAAAAGTTTAAAAAACGAAATAAGTTGTCTGAAGGAAAAAGAATCTGCAACATACCTTAAATTGACTTGAGGTTGCTAAGAAAGTATTTTGTTGTGGTGGTTGTTAAAGTCTTCCTAAGACTAAGGCCTTTGCTCTTCAGTTTAATATTTTCCTCTTTCTTTTCTGCTTCACTCATTTTTTTTTTTGTCTTAGAAACATTGTGTGTGTGTTATGACTGAAGTACATAATGCCATTCTAAATCAAAGTTTAAATATTGTTTCCAATCACCCCTCAGAGCTTCTATTTGAACTACTAACACAGAAAAGAGCTCAACCAGAAGACCATAAAATTTACTACTGGAGTAACCAAATTTTGGCTGTATTATTATTCAAATTGTTCAAGCAGAATCTGGCTTGGGTGAATATCTGTCCGGGATAGGTTCCAGCATTGGGTGGGAGTTGGAATAAATAAACTTGGAGATTGCTTCCAACTTTAAGGTTTTATGATTCTCAGTAGAATACTTGATGGGTTTGAGTTTTACCTCCTATTTCTATGAAAACTCTTGATGGAGGTGATAATGAGTGATGAAATCCCCTAAATTCAAATAGCAAGGGGGTGCCAGGACCAAAGTCAGGTGTCTGGAAAATCCACTATCAAAACTGAGAGTTGTCTGTAATATTAGTGATGGCAATAAGTAATGATTATTTGGGAATATTAATAAATTAACATTGAAAAGGGAAGATGCTACTGCCCCCCAAAGAGTATATGGGTAACAAAAGGAAACAATAGAGAAAGAGCTGTTCCGAAAGAAGGCTTTTCATGAACAGGGAATGCTAATATCATTTATTGTATATTAATTTATTGTACATTACCTTATTAATTTATCATTATTGTATTTACTCAATATGTTTATAATGTGAGGAACATTAACTATCGTCTTTGAAACAAATATCATAGCTTACCTTTTCCAAAAGGAAAGACTTTATTTCACAGATCTATGAGCTCCTAGGAAAAGGGCTTCTTATTGAAGAAATCCTTCTACTTTCAGCCTCTAGCACAATGTCTGGCACATAGTAGCTATACAGTAACTGTTTAATGGGTGAATTAGTGACTGTATCTGAATAATATGGGTTATTTATTTCCTATATTTATTTCTTAACATTTTCTTTGTGTGTATTTTAATAGCTTTATTAAGTGGGAGCTCTGGTAGCATAGTGCCTAAGGCACTTGACTGCTAACCAGAAGGCTGGCGGTTCAAACCCACCAGTCACTCCTCGGAAGGAAGGTTGGGCAATCCTACTTCCGTAGTGATACTGCCTCAGAAACCCAAGGAGGGGTCGCTATGAGTCGGGGCCGACTCGACGGCAAACAACAACAACAACAACAGTTGCCTACACATATTTAATGTTTACCATTTGTTAAATTTAGACATGTATGTACACCCATGAAACCACCATCATAATCAAGATAGTGAACATACACATCACACCAAAAAGTCTCCTCATGCTCCTTCGTAGTTCCTTCCTCTTGTCTCTCCTTGCATATTTCCTACCCAGACACTCACTAATCTTTCTGTCACTATTGATTAGTTTTCATTTTTTAGAGTTTTATGGAAAAGAAATCCTATATTTTGTACTCTTTTTAATTTTTAAAAAAAATCTGGCTTCTTTCAGTGGTATAATTACTTTGAGATTCATCCACGTTGTATTGTTATGTGCCTCAATAGTTGATGCCTTTTTTTTTTTTTTATAATTCATTAGGTTTATTGCTGGGTAGTATTCCATTGTACAGATATACCACAATTTGTTTATTCATTTTCAGCTGTTGATGAGCATTTAGGTTGTTTCTAACTTTAGACAATTACAGATAAAGCTGTTATTAGCATTCATGTACAAGCCTCTGTATAGGTATATGCTTTTTTTTTCTTGGGTAAATATGTAGAAGTGGAATGACTGAATTATATGGAATGATGTTTAAATATGTTGTTAGTTTCCACCGACTCACTTTCGACTCCAGGCACACCAAAATGAACGTTTCCCAGGTACTATGGCATCCTCAGAATCCTTGCCATGCTTAAACCCATTGTTGCCACTGTATTAATCCATCTCATTGAAGATTTTCCTCTTTTTGCTGACTCTCTACTTCACCAAGCATAACACATCCAGGACTGGTCCCTCCTGATAACATGTTCAAAGTACATAAACAGAGTCTTGCTATCTTTGCTTCTAAGGGACGTTCTAGCTGTACTAGATATGGTATGTGATTAAAATGATAAACTGCTTCCCAAAGCGACTGTATCATTTTACATTCTCACCACCAGTTGATGAGGCTTCTAGTTTTTTCCACATCTTTATCAACACTTGGTGTGGACAGAGTCTTTCAAATTTTAGACATTGCAATAGGTAAATAGTGGTATCTCATCATGGTTTTAATTTGCATTTCCCTCTGCTAGTATAGGGCCTAAGGCACTTGACTGCTAACCAGAAGGCTCTTGTTCAAACCCAGCAGACACTCCTCGGAAGGAAGGTTGGGCAATCTACTTCCGTAGTGATACTGCCTCGGAAACCCAAGGAGGGGTCCCTATGAGTCGGGTCTGACTCTATAGCACATAACAACAACAACAACAATTTTCCAAATTGGAGACCCTGAGTGGTGCAAACTGTTAAGTACTTGGCTACTATCCAAAAGACTGAAAGTCCAAACCCATCGACTGGCACCTCAGAAGAAAAGCCTGCTGACTTACTTCTGAAAGATCACAGCCATTGAAAACACGGTGGAGCACAGTTCTACTCTGACACAAAGGGAAATGACTTGACAGCAACTGGTTTGGTTTTGGTTTTGAAACTAATTACATTGAACATATTTTCATGTGGTTATTTTCCATTTACATATCTTCTTTGGTATTGGGTTGTTTGCTTCCATATTGTTGAGTTCTGAGAATTTTTTTGTATATCTGTAGACAAGTCCTTTGTTATATATATGCTTTACAAATATTCTTCTGTGCACTTTGATTTGTGCTAAGCACCTTATAAAAACATGATAACAGTAATTAATAATATTTCAAACCAAGCTTATAATAATAATGCTGAACACAAATGAAGAGCAGTGCTGTCTTAAGCATATGAATGATTGGGGTCAAGTCAAGGCTTTCAGGGTCTAATATGGATCAATGTTTCATTTTATATTTGCTAAATAATTAACACATATATCCTTTTATAGCATGTCAAGAATTGCCTGTCTCACCTGCTAAGGGTAAGTTAGAAGTGTGAAATATATTCTTGGTACTGTAGATTGTCCAATATTCTTAAAACAATATTGACATATTTATCAAGACAATACATACACATGACTGGATATCAGCAATTCTCTGATCCACCCCACATCACTCTTAAAAAACAATCACTTTCAACTCTTCAGAGTTTCTTCTGGTAAATGATATCTGTATTTTAAAATGATAATTCTTATAGGAGTAATTCATGTGCAACTTTAATCATTGACTTGATCTTATGATAGATGAAGATGTAGATCTTTTACATTACTCCATCGCTACATCATCTCAGTATTAGTTAAGTCAGAAAGCCGGGGTCACCATAATAATAGTTGTTATTATATAAATATATTTACTGACCAACTACAATATATATGATTATATTTTCTTTCTTATACATTTTCTATTTTTTCCCTAGAGTTAAACATTTCTTTGTATGCCATACAACATAGTTTAATTTACTTATTTTTACTGTTTTCCATTTGCTCTCTCAGGTTGGTCTATATCACCAGTAATTTTTTTTCCAAATGTTCATATATTTTGGTTAATTTATTAATTACTTTTCCTCCCACACTGTCTTCCACCTTGAGATCCTGTTCTTTTGCTTCTTTCCAGACTGGTTACTATTTAAGACTGCTACACAGCTGTTCTGGGATTTACCTTCATATTAGCTTTTCAATGCTAGATGTTTCGTGTCCACTATCCTTTCCTTTTTCGCTGGAGCACATTCTCTAGCAGCTTCCCAATAAAGAATGTGAGGAAAGTAAACTTTATTTTTCTCTTGTCTTTGATTGGCAGTTTAGATAGATATAAAAATCTAGGTTGAAAATAATATTTCATCAGAATTTTGAAGGCGATTTTCCACCATATTTTAGTAACTGATTTTGCTCTTGACAATTTCTAACACATTAACTTTTTTTTTTGTATATTACACTACCCACCCCTTCTTTCCTTCTATGAAGCTTCTGCACTCTTCTATTTACCCTGGATGCTTGTGGATATTTGTGATAATATGTGCACTTCTCTATAGGCCTTTTTCATTGTGTGAGAATTTAGTGGATTCTCTCAGTCTGTGGAGGCATGTCATGATTGGAGAAATTTTCTTTAAGTATTTATTTGATCATTTCTTCCTTCATTTCTTTTGCTCTGTATTTCTGGAACTTGCATTAGTCAATTGTTAGAATATCTTGAGTTTATCATTCTATCTACCTATATTTTACAATCGATGCCAACGGAAGGAGCAGTCAGGACATTTGACGACGTGTAGCATTGGGAAAGTCAACTGCGAAGGAACTGTTTCAAGTGCTGAGGAGCAAGGATATCTCCTTGAGGACTAAGGTGTGCCTGACACAAGCCATGATATTTCCAATCGCCTCGTATGCATGTGAGAGCTGGACAATGAATAAGGAAGACCGAAGAAGAGTTGATGCTTTTGAGTTGTGGTGCTGGCGAAGAATGCTGAAAGTACCATGGACTGCTAAAAGAACTAACAGATCTGTCCTGGAGGAAGTGCAGCCAGAATGCTCCTTGGAAGCAAGAATGGCCAGACTCCGTCTGACCTATTTTGGTCATGTTGTAAGAAGGGACCATTCCCTGGAGAAGGATGTCATGCTTGGTAGGGTGGAGGGTCGACAAAAGAGGGAGAGGCCTTCAACGAGATGGATTGATATGGTGGCTGCAATGATGAGCTCAAGTATAGCAGGGATTGTGGGGCTGGCGTGGGATCAGGCAGTGTTTCGTTCTGCTGTGCATGGGGTCGCTATGAGTCGGAAACGACTCGACGGCACTTAACAACAACATATTTTTCAAGTCTTTATCTTCTTGTTCTATTTTCTGAGATTCGTCTTTGATTTATCCTCTAACTCTGACATTGATTTTTTTTTTAAATTTATCTATCACATTTCTCTTTTCTAAGATTTCTTTATTACTTTTAGATTGTTCTTCAATGCACTCTTTATAGTTTAATTAATGCCATTTCATTATTTAAATCTTGGGAATTTTTAGTTTTTAATTATTTTCTTTTTGTTCCTTGTATTATCCCTGTTTCCTCTGAGTCCTTAGGCCTTTTGGGAATTCTGCAATATGAATCATCTCAGTCTTTAATTCTTGTTGATCTTCCTGTGGTAGATGCTGTTGTTGCTCTGCCAGATTCCTCCGCTAGCCTGGAGGACATATTTCACAGCTTCAGTAGGTGTTGGCTTACATCTACACTCTTCTCCGGAAGCTGCTAGCCTGGATAGAGCATTTGAATGACCTCTTAATTGTGCAATGGAGGGTTCTGTTGAACATGACATCTGCAATATTTTGGGCATTTTCACCCAATATACAATAGATGCCCTAAACCAATGACCATTATATATTACATTGTCCCCAGTAGGACACTACATGGAGACTAGGGTATGTGATAGCAAAGGTTGTGTGTCAACTTGGTTGGGACATGATTCTAAGTACTTTAGCAGTTATGGTGTTGTTATACCTTGTGTTTGGCTGGGTTCTCTAGAGGAACAAAACCAGTAAAGCTTATATATATAAATATAGAGAGATATTTATCTTAGGAAAATGGCTCACAGTTATAGAGGCCAGCAAGTCCCAAGTTCCTGGATCAAATGTCAAGCTGGAGGCTTTTCCCGACTCACACAGCTGCAGGGGCTGATTAGCTTAAGGTTGGCAGGAGTATACTGGCTGTTGTCATCAGTGGATGACAATTCCAAGATCACCAGGCAGAATAGTAGATTGTTTGCTCACAAACAGTTGGAGGCAGCACAACAGGATCCAGATCCACAGAAGGTTCTCTAATTTTCCCAGGATGTCCATATATATCTTGGAAGCAGGCCACACCCCTCCCCCACAAGAAAACTCCCTTTCAATAGATTGGCTGCTCAAAGCATATATTTCAGATCTTATCATGGGAATAACCATATCACAATTGCTTAAACCACTCAGAATCATGGTCCAGCCAAGTTGACCCACAACCCCAACTATCACATCCCCCATGATGATATTTGATATAATGTAATCACCTCTATGATGAGGTCTGCTATGAGTAATCAATCAGTTGAAAGGGAGTTTCCTTCAAGGTGTGGCTTGCTTCCAATTTATATGGAAAAGTTCTGAGAAAGTTCTCTGGCTTTTTGCTTGAGATTCTGTATCTGGCTTGTCATCATTTGGACTTGAATTAGTAGCCTGCTGTATTGTCTGTCAATCTTGGGATTCTTGTCTTCGCAACTTCTGAACAAGCACCCTGACATTTTACCTATATATCTTGGATTCATACAGCTGTGTGGGTTGGGAGAGGCCTCCAGTGTGATGTTTGGGTCATGGACTTGGGACTTGCCAACCTCTACAATTGTGTGAGCCATGTTCTTGAGATAAGTTTTTCTGTATCTATAGCTATATCAAGGAGCTCTGGTGGTGTAGTGCCTAAGGCATTTGACTGCTAACCAGAAGCCTGGCAGTTCAAACCCACCAGCCATTCCTCGGAAGGAAGGTTGGGCAATCTACTTCTGTAGTGATATCACCTCAGAAACCCAAGGAGGGGTCATTATGAGTCAGATCCAACTCGATGGCAGTGCATTTGGTTTTGTTTTTATAGCTATATCATATATCTCTCTCTCTCTACCTGATTCACTGGTTTTGCTTCTCTAGGGAACCCAGCCTAAGATGGTGTATAAGTAAGGATGACTCAATTCACCATCACTAGGTAACTCTAGGCTCTGTAAGAATAAAAATACTGGTTCCCAGGAAACAAATCTTCCATCTGGGAACACGAGAGGAATACAACATAATTGAAAGTTATAGGAGCAACCTCACATTTTGAGCTTCTTATCTCAGCAGACCACTAGGCAAAGAAAGGATTTTCTATGTTGTTAGGGCTAATATTGCACCTGATTATTATGAGGTGGTAAAGTAATTACTATATAATGGGGCCAAGGAGGAATATATTTGGCACTCAGATGATCCACTGGGGTATCTCTTGGTATTCCCATGTCCAACTTTAACTGCAAATTGGCAAGCAAGCAAAGAAATAAAGGCATGATAATCAGGGATTCAGACCCTTCAAGAATGAGGATTTGGGCCATCCCATTAGATGAGTTACCAGAAGTGCTAGCAGAAAGGAAATGTCTTAGTTATTTAGTGCTGCTATAATATAAATGCCACAAGCAGGTCACTTTAAATAATAGAAATTTATTTTCTCACTGTTCTGGAGACTAAAGTCCAAATCAGAGCACCAGCTCTTGGTGGGGTTCTTTCTTATTGGTAACCCTAAGAGTTTCTTGGCATTTGTCTTCCCCAGTGTGTTTCTGTGTCTATTACTCTTTGTATAAGTCAAAAATGATTAGGTTTAGTTCCCATGCTACTTGGATATGATCTAATTAACATAACAAAAACTCTTATTTCCAACCAGCATCACATCCACAGGTATAGGCACCAAAATTCAGCACATATAGTTTTTGGGATAGGGCCAATGATGACCAGATTCAGCTAAGGGGAGGGAGAGCGCCTACCCAAGGTGTGAAGCAGGAAGAAGCCAGGACTGATGATGGCTGGATCCAGGTAAGGGGAGGGAGAGCTCCCACTCAGGTAAGAAGTGGGAAGTCAGGGCCGATGGCTGGAACAGGTAAGAAAAAGGCCAGGAAGTGGGCCAAGAGGTTTGAAACAGCTAAGGGAGATGAACTTTTCTGTCAGTTTGTCATACTGTGGTGGCTTGCATGTTGCTGTGAGGCTGGAGTCTGTACCACTGTTGTTTCAAACACCAGTGGGGTTGCCCATGGTGGACAGACTTCAGTGGAACTTCCAGACTGAAGCAGACTTGGAAGAAGGAAGAAGCCATTCACTTTTTAAAGAATTGGACTGGGAAAATCTTATGAATAGCAGAGAAACACAGTCTGATATATTACTGGACAACTTCATGAATAGCTCTGAAACATTGTCTAATACAGTGCCAGAAGATGTGCTCCTCAGGTTGGAAGACACTCAAAATATGACTGGGAAAGAGCTGCCTCATCAGAGTAGAACTGACCTTAATGATATGGAAAAAGTAAAGCTTTTAAGACCTCCATTTGCTAACATGTCATGACTCGAAATGGGAAGAAGCAGCTGGAAACATCCATTAATAATTAGAACATGGAATGTATGAAGTATGAATCTAGGAAAATAGGAAATTGTCAAAAATGAAATGGAACACATAAAGATTGATATCCTAGGCATTAGTGAGCTGAAATGGACTGGTTTTGGACATTTTGAACTAGGCAATCATATGATCTACTATGCTGGGAATGACAAATTGAAGAGGACGGGAGTGGGATTTATCATCACAAAGAATATTTCAAGACCTATCCTGAAGTACAATGCTGTCACTGATAGGATAATATCCATATGCCTACAAGGAAGACCAGTTAATACTATGATAATTCCAATTTATTCACCAACCACCAAAGCCAAAGATGAGGAAAGTGAAAATTTCTAACAACTTCTGCAGTCTGAAATTGACCAAATGTTCAATCAAGATGTGCTAATTATCACTGGTGATTGGAATGCAAAGGTTGGAAACAAAGAAGAATCACCAGTAGTTGGAAAAATTGGCCTTGGTGATAGAAATAATGCTGGAGATCACATGATAGAATTTTTTTTTTTTTTTTATTAGGATTTGGGTGAAGATTTACAGAGTAAATTCACTTTTCATACAGCAGTTCACATATACTTTGTCTCATGTCATTGACCAAAA
>NW_006921730.1:6413936-6482182 GCF_000298275.1 Orycteropus afer afer
TTGACCCTAAATTTTCCTTGAGAAACTGTATAGTTCTAGGTTTCACATTTAAGTCTTTGATCCATCTGGAGTTCGTTTTTGTGTGTGGTGTGACATGATAGAATTTTGCAAGACCAACAATCTATTCATTGCAAATACCTTTTCAACAACACAAATGGTGGCTATACACATGCACTTCGCTAGACGGAGTACACAGGAATCAGATTGACTACATCTGTGGCAAGAGGAGATGGAAAAGTTCAATATCTTCAGCCAAAAGAAGGCCAGGAGTTGACTGTGGAACAGACCATCAACTGCTCATATGCAGGTTCAAGTTGAAGTTGAAAACATTTAAAACAAATCCACAAGAGCAAAAACATGACCTTGAATATATCCCTCCTGAATTTAGAGACCATCTAAAGAATAGATTTGATGCATGACTGAACACCAGAGGAATTGTAGGATGACATCAAGAACATCATCCATGAAGAAAGCAACAGGCCATTAAAAAGACAGGAAAGGAAGAGAAGACCAAAATGGATGTCAGAAGAGAACACACTTGGCTTTTCTCAAGCTGAAAGAACTGAAGAAAAAAACTGAAACCTCAAGTTGCAATATTGAAAGGTTCTATGGGCAAAATACTGAATGATGCAAGAAACATCAAAAGAAGATGAAAGGAATACACAGGGTCACTATACCAAAGAGAACTGGTCAATATTCATCTATTTCAGGAGGTGTCATATTGTCAAGAACCAATGGTATTGAAGGAAGAAGTCAAAGCTGCACTGAAGAAAGTGGTGAAAAACAAGGCTCCAGGAATTGATGGTATACCCATTGAAATGTTTCAACAAACGAATGCCCTGCTAGAGGCTCTCACTCAGCTATGCCAGGAGATTTGGAAGACAGCTACCTGGCCAACTGACTGAAAGAGATCCATATTTGTATATATTCCAAAGAAAGGTGATGTCACAGAATGTGGAAATTATTAAACAATATCAGTTATATCACATGTAAGTAAAATCTTACTGAAGACAATTCAAAAATGTTTGCAGCAATGTATTGGCAGAGAATTTCCAGAAATGCAAGCTGGATTCAGAAGAGGACGTGGAATGAGGGATATCATTGCTAATGTCAGATGGATCTTGGCTCAAAGCAAAGAATACCAGAAAGATGTTTACTTGTGTTTTATTGACTATGCAAAAGCATTTGATTGTGTGGATCATAACAAATTGCAGATAACATTGAGAAGAATGGGAACTCCAGACACTTAATAGTACTCATGAGGAACCTGGACATAGACCAGGAGGCTGTTATTTGAACAGAAAAAGGTGATACAGCATGGTTTAAAGTCTGGAAAGAAGTGTGTCAGGGTTGTATCTTTTCATCATACTTATTTGATCTGTTTGTTGAGCAAATAATCCAAGAAGCTGGACTATATGAAGAAGAACATGGCATTGGGATTGGAGGAAGACTTGTTAACAACCTGTGATATGCTGATGACACAACTTTGCTTACTGAAAGTGAGAATGACTTGAGACACTTACTGATAAAGATTGAAGAATGCAGTCTGCAGTATAGATTACATCTCAATATAAAGAAAACACAAATCTTCACAACTGCACCAATAAGCACCATCAAGATAAATGCAAAAAAGATTGAAGTTGTGAAAGACTTCATATTTCTTGGTTCTACCATCAATGTAAGCAGCAGTCAAGATACCAGATGACATATGTTGCTGTTGTTATGTGCCGACAAATCACACCCGACTCATAGCAATCCCTCCTTGGGTTTCTGAGGTGGTATCACCATGGAAGTAGATTGCCCAACCTTCCTTCTGAGAAGTGGCTGGTGGGTTTGAACCGTCTGCTTTCTGGTTAGCAGTCAAGTGCCTTAGGCACTATGCTACCAGAGCTCCTAGATGATGTATAACACTGAGCAAATCTGCTGCAAAAGATGTCTTTCCAGTGCTGAAGAGCAAAGGTGTCTCCTTGAGGACTAAGGTGCTCCTGACTCACCATGGTATTTTCAATCACCTCATATGCATGTGAGAGCTGGACAAAGAATAGGAAAGACCAAAGAAGAATTGATGCTTTTGAGTTGTAGTGTTGGTGAAGAAGGCTGAAAATACCATGGACTGCTAAAAGAACCAACAAATGTATCTTGGCAGAAGTGCAGCCTGAATGCTCCTTGGAAGCAAGAATGGCCAGACTTTGTCTCACCTACTTTGATCATCTTGTAAAAAGAGACCATTCTCTGGAGAAGAATATCACACTTGGTAAAGTGGAAGGTCAACGAAAGAGGGGAAGGCCGTCAACAAGATGGATTGACACTGTGGCTTCAACAATGGACTCAGGTATAGCAGGGATTGTGGAGTTGGCACAGGACCAGGCAGTGTTTCATTCAGCTGTACATAGGGTCGCTATGAGTCAGAGATGACTTGACGGCCCCTTAATAACAAATATTTTTTGGGACACAAGTCAATCCATGATGGGAAAAGAAATCTAGAAGGGAGGGGAATCTAGAAGGGAGGGAAATCTAGAAGGGATAGAAATCTAGAAGGGAGGGAAATCTAGAAGGGTAGAAGGGAAGAGATATGTGTTTAATTTATGTTCTTGGAATTAACATCAGTGGTTTGTGCAGTAGCTCATCTCACTAACCCTCTTCCTGTAAGTTTTATTGGAAATTGCAACCAAAAAGAATCTTGGAAAATGCAGTCACCAGCCAGAGGGAATAAATTTAATATAAGAAGTAAGTCAGTAGATTGAAATGTGCAAAGAATGAACTATAGAAGATGCTGTTGGTGCCTTGTCCAGATTACCTTTACTAGGGCATGCTCCCAGACCCCAGGTGCTATAGATGTCGACAACTAAGGACTCACACCTGCACACTTTTTTGACAGATTGTCCTTGGCTGATGGGTGCATCTTTGGTTAGAGATACATGAAAAATTACACTCTTCTTTCTCTGCCTGTGTTAATGGCTGACCAATTTAGGGGAATAACAGCCCAATCTCCTTCCATGTGGTTGGGACATCTTTTGGTGCAATTTGTTTTCTAGATCTCCTTGTGGGATCAGGCTGATGGTAGACTGTCTCTGAAATCACATTTTTCCCTAGATTTTTCTTCTGCTCTAGCCTGCTTCCCTAATTTTCCTATAAGTTTCTCCTGCAAGCACACCATCAGTTAGGTACTTATACAGGAAATAAATCCTCACACAGGCTCTCATTTTTCTTTTTTTGGCTTTAGCAAACAGAAATTTATGTTCTTATGGTTTATGAGGCTAGAAGTCTGAGTTCAGGATGCCAGCTCTAGGGGGATGTTCCTGTTCCTTGGTTCCTAGGTGATCTTCATGTGGTGTGACTTCTATCTTCCCCCCGGCTCTGCTTGCTTAAACTTCTCCTTTTATTATTATTATTTTTTATGACTTTTTTTGTGATTTGGGTGAAAGTTTACAGTGCAAACTGGTTTTCCATTCAACAATTCACCCTCATTTTGTTTTCTGACACTGATTGCAATCCCCCTGTGTATAGTTCTGATCACGTCAGCTGGGGTTTGCATGGTCCCTTAGTTCTTTGGACTAATTGTTTCCTTGCATCTTTGATTTTCTACCTTCTTCTTTGCTCTGTATGGGGAAAGGCCAATTATTGCCCCTTAGATGGACACTCAAAAGCTTTGAAGACTCTAGTAGGTACTCATCAAAGCAGGATATAGAATATTGTCTTTACGGACTATGTTATACCAATTGACCTTGATGTCTCCCAAGACTGAGGCCCAGTGACTCATTTTCTCAAGGTGTTTAGTTATGGCTAAGAAGTTTTCATAAAAATTTCCCCTCTATGTTCTACTATAATCATGGATATTTTTGCACCACATACAGATACATATGTAGAAGTATCCTCTGTCAAACCTATATATCTTCGTGAGTGTAAACTCATTTGTCAGGCTTTGCTTTTAAGGAAGCTTGATCTAGGGCACTCCTCTTTAGGAACTTCAGATTGTACTTAATTTAGTTACTACTCCTCCATCTCTGGGAGCTCTGGTGGTATACCTCCATCTCTGCTTTGTCAGCTATCCAAAAGGTTGTTGAAATTTCTCATGCTCTGATGTTTTCTTTTTCATTTTTATCTTTGTAGGATAGATACATTTTTATATCTTAACTGATATTTCAGTCACATTTTGGAGATAGAGTTATATGCATGTGGTCAATCTGATTTGCTTATAAGGCAACATATACTGTTTCCACTAAAGATACTGAATATTTCATTTAAAATTATTTAAATTAAAAGATAATGAAATTTAGAAATTGTAAGACTTTCAGTACTAAATAAAATTGTCAAAAATTACAGGAAACAGATTTGGGGGCAGCATTACTTATTTTGGTTTTAATGTAGTGTTTCCAGGAAACATTTCTTTAAATGGAGTAACAAGTATGAAACATCCATCTACTTTGAACAGATTTACTAATCTCTGTTTAGATGCCAAATGCCAACTTTTTACATTAATGGGATCAAACAAGGTCACTAGGTTTATAATTATATGCCTCAATAAATTTTCACCAAGTTTGTTCATTATTATTTTCTTAAAATATTTAATTACTATGATCATATTTCCTGGCTTGCAACAAATGTATGTGTATTTAGTGTGTCTAGACATGTGTATATACAATTTATATGTGTATATAATTCGTATTATGTATATAATATTTGTTGTGGTTAGGGGCCATCGAGTCAGCTCCAACTCAAAGCAACCCTATGACCAAGAGAATGATGCTTAGTTGTGCATCAACCCCACAGTCCTTGCTATACCTGAGCCCATTGTTGCAGCCACTGTGTCAATACATCTCATGAAGGGCCTTCCCCCTTTTCACTGACCCTCTACTTTACCGAGCATGGTATCCTTCTCCAGGGAATGGAGAAAAATATTTGTACATGTGAACATAAAATTTATATCTATGTAACAGTGACATGATAGTGGTGGTTGGTGTCTAGCCAAAAATCTACCTGGAACTCTTAAGAGAACTTGGACAACCTATACTGCGTAGTGCTGTATCTATTTGTGTAAATGTTTTATCACCCTGCTTAACTGAGAGTAAGAGCTGTGCTTTATTTATCCTCATGTGTCTGTTTCTGAGACATATTATACCTGAAACTAGATATTAATTTAAAGCAAAACAAACAAAAAAAAACTAAAGAGAAAAACCTAGGGAATCTTTCTGTTCTGAGAAATTTTCAATGACTTGGAAATTAGCAGTGGTATCTCTCAGTTTCTAATGTCTCACAGGCAAATAAATATTCTCCTTTGGGTCTGCAAAACCTTCTTGTTGCAAATAAAGTTAGATCAAAGATTCCAGTACAGCTGACCTGAGTACCAGGTACAAAATAACAGCTCAAGTGAACTTAACTCCTGGTGGAGTTGGCTGGTTCACAGTCATTCAGTTTCTCTCTGCAGGAGCACACTATTTATGTTCTTCCTCCCACATCTGCAGAATTCCTTTTAGAGTCAATGAGATTTACAGGATTTGGCATACTGGAGAGGCATTATGAGACTTTATTTTGTGCTTTTTTTCCCTCCATCTTTCATTGTCAGATGACACAATTAGTATTTGGGTGGTAGAAAAATAGTATGATAGAATTCACATAATCAAATAAGTTTTCACTGTTGGAAGTGTTGCTTTCTTGGTTCTCTATTGCTGCTATAACAGAAATACCACAAGTGGATGGCTTTAACAATAGGAACTTATTCTCTTACAGTTTAGGAGGCTGGAAGTCCAAATTCAAAGTGCCAGTTCAAGGTGCTGGGGGAAGCCTTCTTGACCTTGAACTTCAGCTTTGCCTCTTGTTCCAGGCCCCCTGGAGCTGGAGGCTTCTTCTAACACAGGCAGTTACAGGCTGCTGAGGCTGACGAACCCAAGATCGACAGACAAAATGGCACAATCTCAAGATCGGCAGGCAACAAGGCAGGCCACTGGTTCAAGTCCAGGAACTGGAGATGAAGACTCGACCAAATGCCAGTTTGGAAGACAGGGATCCAAATGTGGCCAAAAGCTAGAGACCTTCCTCAAAGCTTCTCCTTATATATTAGAAGCAGGCCACAGCCCAAAGGCAATGACTTCACTAGGTCACAGCAGATTCCACCATGGAGGTGATTATAATCTCATCATGTGGAATAACTACATCCACCTGCCCACCACTCAAAACCACAGCCCAGCCAAGTTGACACACAGCCTTAACTACCACATCTACCCACTCCTATTTTACACATAAGTAAATTGAAGCTTAAATATATTACATTACTTGATTAAATACAGTTACTGGTAGGATCAGGATTAGTGCTATCATCTCCAAGTAGGCATATATTTAGGGAACTGAAATATTTTAAGGATGCTCAGTTCTAAATATTAAAAAGCCATTTAACAAATCAGATAATAATGGATCTCTATTGTATTTAATTAGGAACTCTGGTGGCACTGTGGTTAGGGTATTAGGCTGCTAACCAAAAGTTAGCAGTTAAAATCTACCAGCTGCTCCACAGGAGAAAGACGAGATAGTCTACTGCTGTAAAGATTTATAGACTTGGAAACCCTATAGGGGTTGCTACAAGTCAGAATCATCTTGATAACAGTGGTGGGTGGATTGTGCTTAATTTTTTAAATCTCTATTAAACTGGAATATTAAAAGTTACTGTTGCTTGGCTAATCAGTTTTTGCTGATTAAGGGATCAAACTTTTACTACTGAAAATTATATTACACATCAATGTATGCTCCTACTTTGGTGTTTTTATGTTTTGTTTTGTTTTTCTGACTAAGGTTGTTTTTTATAATTTATGTTTATCTTCTCTCATCTTGCCACCTCTCATCCTCTTCCCTCTGCCTTCTGCAAAAACCTGAAAACCAAACCCACTTCCATTGAATAGATTCCGGGGCACTGCAACCCTATAGGATAGAGTAAAACTGCCCCATGGGGTTTCTGGGTATTTTTTCTTCTCTTAACTTTTTTATGTGATTTGAGTGAAAGTTCACAGAGCAAATTCATTTTCCAATCAACAGTTCATACACATTTTGTTTCATGACATTACAAT
Organism: Orycteropus afer afer; assembly: GCF_000298275.1. Taxonomy (NCBI): domain Eukaryota; kingdom Metazoa; phylum Chordata; class Mammalia; order Tubulidentata; family Orycteropodidae; genus Orycteropus; species Orycteropus afer. The sequence continues at coordinate 6,420,992 of NW_006921730.1, forward strand.
ACCCATAATGTAACAGCTCTCTTCCCACTTCCTCCTTGTGCTTACCTTTTACCTGTGTCTTTTTGTTTCCTATAAGGAGCTCTGGTAGTATAGTGGTTAAGGCATTTGGCTGCTAATCAAAAGCTTGGTGATTTGAATCCACGAGCTGCTCTATGGAAGGAAGATGAGGCAGTCTGTTTCTGCAAAAAGATCTCCAGCCTTGGAAACCTAAAGGGAGTAATTATGAGTCAGAATCAACTCAATGGCAGTGAGTTTGGTTTTATTGGCTCTTTCCTATACATTTCTGCCTTAAGAGCTTTCTGCCTGTGCTAGTGCTGCCTTTTTGAACTCCCACAGCTGATTGTTCTAAGGAGTATATCTGCCCAGTGTAATCGCTTAGCTCTTAGGCCTGTTTATTGTTTGGCTAAAAGTTAAGCCACGGGAGTGAGTTCAATCCCAGGCCTGAAGGGTGATTAAGGGTCATAATCTTGGGGGTTTCACAACTCTGTATCAGACCAGTAAACCAAGCCTGTTTTATGCTTTTGAGTTTTGTGCCACATTTTTCTCCTACTCTATCCAGTATCTCCAATTTTGAACCTTTTTCAAGTGGTTGGCCAGTGTTTGCTGGTAACATGTAGTTCTTCTGGTCTCTGGGTTGAGAGGGCTGAGATTTCTGTGGTCCATTAGTCCCCTGGACTAATTGTTTCTATGCATCTTTGATTTTCTTCACTCATCTTTGCTCCAGAAAATGAAAGACAAATAGTTGTATCTTAGATGGTTGCTCTCAAGCATTTAAGACCCCAGCTGCTACTCACCAAAATAGGATGCAGAACAACGTTTTTGTGTACTACGTTATGGCAGGAACTCTAGTGGCATAGTGCCTAAGGCATTTGACTGCTAACCAGAAGGCTGGAGGTTCAAACTCACCAGCCACTCCTCAGAGGGAAGATTGGGCAATTTACTTCCGTAGTGATACCGTCTCGGAAACCCAAGGAGGGGTTGCTATGAGTTGGATCTGACTTGACTGCAGTGAGTGAGTGTCTGAGTGAAATGTTATGCCAATTGAGCTTAATGTCCCCTGGGACCAAGTCCCAAGCCAGCAGGCCCAGTGACTCACTCCCTCAAGATGTTTGGTTGTGGCTAAGAAGTCAATATAACTTTGCCTCTGGTGAGCTCCACTGTATATATGGACTTTTTCATAGCTCATCCAATTATATATGTAGAAATATCATATGCCAAACCTATATATGATCTTGGGTATATTCTCATTTGTTTGCCTATACTGGTCATCTTGCCTGTCTACCTATGTGTCCACCCATTTATTAATGTTTGTTATTATTGATCATGCAGAATTGTGTAAGTAATAGTATTTACCTTTGTTGTCTGTACCTCTTATGTACCTCTCTGTATTTTCTTTTTCCTTAGTGATATTATGCTGGTCACATGCTTTTGGTATATTGCCTTTTCCTTCACCAAAATCATTATGTATCTCTTACCTAGCTAGCAATTTTCCCTCCCTTTTTCTCCCATCCCCGGTAACCAACAAAGAAAGTTTTCTTATGTGTGTAAACCTTTCCTTAACTTCTTATAATAGTGGATAATACAATATTTGTACTTGTATGATTGACTTATTTAACTCAGAATAATGTCCTCCAAGTTCATCTATGTTATGAGGTGTTTCATGGATTCTTCATTATTCTTTAATGTTGCATAGTATTCCATTGTGTACATGTACCATAGTTTGGTTATCCATTCATCCATTGATGGACACTTAGGTTGTTTCCATCTCTTTGCTATTGTGCAAAGTGCTGCAATCAACCAAAACCAAACTCATTGTCATCGAGTCAGTTCTGACTCATAGTGACCCTCTTTGGGTTTCCAAGGTGGTAAATCTTTATGGAAGTATATTTCCCAGTCTTCCTTTTGCAGAGGGGCTGGTGGGTTTGAACCTCCAACCTTTTGGCTAGCAGTCAAATGTCTCAGGCACTATGCTACTAGAGCTCCTTTTATGTATGCATATAAGGCTAGTGGTCCAAACCCACTAGCCACTCCTCAGAAGGAAGGATGGGCAATCTACTTCCGTAGAGATACCACCTCAGAAACCCAAGGAGAGGTTGCTATGAGTTGAATTGACTCAACAACAAATGGCTATGGCATATGCATATATCTATTTGTGTCACAGCTGTTATTTCTCTAAGATATATACCTAATAGTGGGATTGCTAGATCAAATGGTATTTCTATTTCCAACTTTTTAAGTAAGCGCCGTGACATTTTCCACAGTGCTTGTACCATTTTACAGTCCCACTAGCACTGTATGAGAGTTCTAATCTCTCCACACCCTTACCAGCACTTACCAGCATTTAATGTTCTCTACTTTGTTGAATTTTGGTGGCATAGTGCTTAAGGAATTCAACTGCTAACCAGAAAGTTGGTGGTTCAAACCCACCAGCAGCTTCATGGAAGGAAGATGGGGTAACCTACTTCCATAAAGATTTACTGCTTCAGAAACCCAATGGGGGTCATTATGAGTTGGAATTGAGTTTGGCTTTTTTTTCAGTATTGCTGGTGTGAAATAATATCTCATTGTTTCCTGCTAGCAAGTCTTTGGCAATTTCCTCTGTAGGTTGTTTTTTTTTTTTTGCTTCCTCTTATTCTGGAACTCTAATCAGACAGATTATTTCTTTTGATAACATCTCATATAACTCTTAGGTTTTCTTCATTCTTTTTTCTGATTTTTTCCTCACGTAAGTTGGTGTCAAGGGATTTGTCTTCTAGTTGGGAAATACATTATTCAGCTGGTTCAATTCTATTCTCTTGTCTGTCCAATATGTTATCTTTCTCCATAAGTTCAGTGTTCATCTTCTGGATTTGTAATTGCTGTTTTTGTGTGATTTCTACTTGTCTATTTATTTTGTGTTTTGCTCTTGTATTATTTTTCTGAATCTTTCAAGAGTATTGCCTATTTTTTCCTTGCTTTTGTTTATCATTTCCTTGATCTCTCTTGAATTTCTTATCAAGTAGTTCTATTACCTATTCTTCCTTAGGGAGATTTCCTAGTTCTTTATTTTGGTCATTTACTTTCACTATCTCCTCTTGCTTCTTTGTTTGCATTGAAGTTGTTGTCTCCAAGACATTCTGAAGTTATTGTTTTTATTTGTTGATTTTCTGTTGGTTTGTTCCATCTTGTTTTTTGTTTTGTTTCATTATGTTTTTTTTTTTTTTGCTTTGTTTCTGTATACCCAGATGTGTGGCTCAGATGTGCTTCTTTGGTTCTTAGCTTGGTGGCACTGAGATGCTCCCCAGCTGTCTCCAGGTTGGTGGAGTAGCTGATGGGAATGTGGGTGCAGGTCTCTCTCATGAAGAGGAGTTGTTGGTGGAATGGGCAGGAGTTTTTCACTGTCTGTCATTGATCCAGTGGTGCAGGAGTTGTTCATGGTGTTCTCTCATTGGGTAAGGTGGTTTGTGCAATAGATATAGCTGACTAGAGGAAAGTTAATGGCATCCTCCCATTGGATGGGACAGAAAAAAAAAAAAATCCAAGAAGGGGAAGAGAATGTAAGAACTAAAAGAAAAAAGAACAAAAAATAGTAAATTAAAAAAAAATGATGAATGACAAAATGAATTGGTAAAGATAAAAGAAGAAGTAGAGAAAGAAGGAGAAATGAATAAAAAGGGTAGAAAAACTGGAAAGAGGAAAGAAGTGAGAAAGATAAGGAGGAAAAAAGAATAAAGCAAAGGAGAAGATACTTTTGTTGTTATGATCAGCCAGCAGCCCTGGGAGCAGGCAGTTGTTGTACAATCTATTGATCGAATACAATATGTGCCTGTAGAGGTAGGAGGTACCTGGTGCAAGTGGGAACCTCTGGGAGAGGAGGCTGCAGAGTTGTGCGTCTCTCATTCAGTGTGAAAAAACTCTGTTAGTCACTCAGGTACCTGACGGGCAAACTTCAGCACCTGTGCTAGAGGTGAGTTATTGGGTGTGTCTGGACTGCTGTGGAGGTGGCCATAGATATAAGTGGATGGGTGTTTTGGTTACCTAGTGCTGCTCTACCACAGGAATATACCACAAATGGGATGGCTTGAAAAAACAGGAGTTTATTCTCTTACAATTTTGGAGGCTAGAAGTCTGAGTTCAAAGTGCCTGGCTCTAGGAGCTGGGAGAAAGCTCCTTGACCTTGGGCTTCAGCTCTGCCTCTTGCTCCCAGCCCACTGAAGCTAGAGACATCTCTTTACTCAGACAGCTGCTGGCTACTGAAGCTGACAAACCCAAAGTCAACAAGTGAAAAGGCAGTCCTGACACTACAAAACCACACAGAGGGCCATTGATCCAAGTCCATTAAAAGTCCCAAGATCAACAGAGCATGGCAGGCTGCTGAATGAAGACTTGGCTACAGGGAGGGTTCAAGCATGCCAAAAAGTTGGAGACCTTCCTCAAAGCTGGTTCTTATATAGAGGAAGGAGACCACAACCCTAAAGCAGCTATTTAGCTGCTCCAATAGATTTCACCATGGAATTGATTGCCAATCTCACCATGAGGAGTAACCACACCGAGTCACCCAGCCACTCAACCAGGCCCAGGCAAGTTGACACACAAGCCACCCATTGTCATCTTGGCACCTGTGCAGATCTTCATTTGGTAGTATCTGTACAGATCTTCTTCTTTGGGTAGCTCCAGTTGCCTAGTTCCTCTGAGTGGTGAACTCACCCCCTTGGCCTGGTGGGCCCCTTTCCTCTCCCTCTTGGGCATGACAGCCCTGCCCCCTCACTCTTGGGCAGTGGCTGTGGCTTCATCCCACTGGCCCACATGAATGAGCAGCCCCACATTACAGAACCAAGTTGGTGAATGTCTAACACTTTGAAACCTAGGAGGCTGTGCTGGTTCCACTCCCAAAAGCCATCATCTTACTCTTGATACTGAGGCAGTTCTGCTTTCAGTTTCCTTTGTCTCTCTGCTTCTGCTGATTAATGCCAAAGGCAACCCACTCCATCAGAAATCTTCCTGCCCCTAAAAGCACTCAGCTTCCTTACTCTGTGTGCCAGCCAACTTGCTACTCCATTTCATGCCAGTCTCTTCTACCAATTAATGCCCAAAGGCAACCCACTCTTCCAGGAAGCTGCCTACCCAATGTATCCAGCTTTCTCCTCTGTGGGCTGGTAAGCCTGCTGCTGTCTAATGCCAGTCTCTCAGCTCTGCTGCTGCTGTCTCTCTGCCAGTGTCTCTCTGCTGGTGTCTCTGCTGGTGGGATCTCGGGTCAAGGGCTCACTCCACACCTGTTTCCACATTTTGGGTATCTGTCAGAGTGGCACCCCACTCCTGGTACCATATTCTGTTTTGGTCACCTAGTGCCACTCTGACAGGAATGTACCACAAATGGGATGGCTTGAACAAACAGGAGTTTGTTCTCTTAAAATTTTAGAGGCTAGAAGTCTGAGTTCAAAGTGCCTGGCTCTAGGGGCTGGGTGAAAGCCCCTTGACCTTGGGCTTCAGCTTTGCCTTTTGCTCCCAGCCCACTGAAGCTAGAGACATCTCTTCACTCAGATAGCTGCTGGCTACTGAGGCTGACAATCCCAAAGTCAATAAGTGAAAAGGCACAGTCCTGATATTACCAAACCACACAGCAGGCCATTGATCCAAGTCCATGAAAAGTCCCAAGATCGGCAGAGCATGGCCGGCTGCTGAATGAAGACTCAGTTACATGGAGGGTTCAAGCATGCCAAAAAGTTAAAGACCTTCCTCAAAGCTGCTTCTTATATAGTGGCAGCAGAACACATCCCTAAAGCAACTACTCAGCTGCTCTAGTAGATTCCACCATGGAACTGATTGCCAATCTCACCATGGTGAATAACTACATCCGGCTACCCAGCCAATCAATCAGGCCCAGCCAAGTTGACACATAAGCTTAAGTATCACAGTGGGGTTGGGGCCTTGTAGCCACTGAGTTGGTGGGGTGGGAAGAGTATTCACCCCTAGGTGCTGGGAAGGTGTGTATTTGTTAGAGCCGAGAATGTAGTTCTCCAGTTGTGATTCAGTGGTGTGGGTCTGGCACCCTTCTGGGCACATGTAGCCATTTATCCAGCTCTTGCCCAGATTCAATCAAGTGAGAGGCTGCCCTGAGTCTGGCTTCTCCAAATGCTCCAACACAGGTTTTTCCCCATCCTCAGCCAAATGACTAGTGTGTATTAGTGGTGAGTTGTTTCATTCCCTTTTTCTGGCTCATCTTTTCTCATCAGTCACCTGTGCCACTAGGAGTCTGACCCTTCTTCCTTTCCTTTCCCAGTTCTAGCATGCTTTCCCACTTGGTTTTTCACCAGATCTGTCTACATCCTGTCTATATCATCACGTGGATTCCATGTAGTTGATTTGTCCTTGTCCCCTTATGATGTTTCTGTGAGTTAAAATGGTCATGCAATGTTAGGTCCCGGCTTCTTCTCTCTCCCTAGTCACTGCCCTTGCTCCACCTCCCTTTACAATCAGTGATCAGTCTAAATCTTTACCCTTTCATTTGAGCCTCAGAGTTCTAGGATCATTGTTTGTATCTGTTTCACTCAGGTTTTCTGGGCCTTTGTTGTAGAGGGATTGAGGGGAGTTAGCAGGAAGCCATCTTATCTCCACCTCCTACTTTACTGTTCATTGTTGTTGTTGTTGTTATGTGCCGTCAAGTCAAACCCGACTCATAGCAACCCCTCCTTGGGTTTCCAAGGCAGTATCACTATGGAAGTAGGATTGCCCAACCTTCCTTCCGAGGAGTGGCTGGTGGGTTTGAACTGCCAGCCGTCTGGTTAGCAGGCCAGTGTCTTAGCCACTATGCTACCAGAGCTCCTTACTGTTCATTAGGGTAACTTTAATCAGTGAATAAGAGACTATTATTATTCCAGGATCATTAGACTGAGATTCTGGAATAGTATATGTAACATGCAAGAGATCATTGTGAATATGTACTGACCCCAGGACATATACCTAGGAAGTTATTCTTAGCCAAAATTTCTTATATTTGTTTTAATGACTTTTAATTTTTCATAAAAAAAAGCTGAATATGTTAAAAAATAGTTGAGCTATTTAAAGGTAGAGTTAAGTATTCTACGAATTGAAGAGATTCTCTAAATCTTAATTATCAAAATGTGCCCCAGAGAGCTTTATTCACAGCTTGATATTTTTGATCCTACTAATATGCCCTGTTTGTCAAGATGAATTTCCTTTTCAAACATCACGAATAGAAGATTTGATTAGAAAAGGGTTATCATTTATTGTACCAAAGTCACCATAGGTGTCTTAGGCAGGGTTATCTAGAGAAGAAAAACCAGTGAAACATATATGTGTGTGTGTGTGTGTGTGAATCTCCCTCTCTCTCTTTGTATCTTTCTGTATCTCTCTGAGCTCTGGTGGCATAGTGCCTAAGGCATTTGACTGCTAACCAGAAGGCTGGTGGTTCAAACTCACCAGCTACTCCTCAGAAGGAAGGGTGGGCAATCTACTTCCGTCGTGATACAGCCTCGGAAACCCAAGGAGGGGTCTCTATGAGTCAGGTCCAATTCGACAGCACATAACAACAACAACATATATATATATATAAACACACACACACACACACACATACAGTGTTTGGAAAGATTCTGGATCAAACTTGAGGCATATGTGTTTAGTAGTGAATGCATAAGCTTGGACAAAAGATCTGGACAAAACTGCATGCTTTATTAAGTTGAACTTACTAAAAGAGTTACTGGTCAGAATAAGATTTACCATATTCAAATTCTTACATATTGTTCTGAGACAACTACCTCACAGACTTCCTGTCATATGCATTTCTGTTTTCTCTGCAGTTGTAGCTGACTTGGTGTTACTTTATAACTCTTGCAGGACTATTGATAAGGAAGATTTTCCATGACCTATGAGGTCAGAGAGCATTTGAGCAATGAAAAGCATAAAATAACTCATCAGCTTTCCCTTAGAATTTGTGTTTATGGGAAATCTTAATGAAGATGAGGAAGACATAAGCATTTTCAAACAGGGTAGACATTTTTAACTAGAAGGACTATGTAAGTTTATATGGAAATGTTTTGGGGTTATAATGTCAGGGAATTAAGTTGTTTTTGCATCTAAACTAAAGTCCCATGAAGACATGACAGTCCAGCAATTATCATGAAAGTATTTTCTTCTATTCCCACCATAATATTGTAAGTTGACTTGAGAAAATTACTTTACCTTTCTGGATCTCAATGTCGCTGTTTGAGACATGAAATACTTGAACTGAAGCTCTAAGACTTTCCAAAAATGTTCATTATTTATATTTTGTTTATCTCAAATAGTTTTGGCACACAATGGGTGCTCATTTAATAAATACTTACTGACTAAACCTGGCCCTCACAAAGGCATGTGGTTCTGAGAGAGAGAACTGATTTCATGAATTGAGTAAACTGGAAGGATATGGATAAATAAATGTACCAATTGAGCATCCTACTAAAGTGCATCATAAAGATGACCTTCTGGGATCTTTGCATCTGAAAGCACACATGACTGCTTTTGACAAGAACTGCTGATGATAAAAGTTACGTCAACTAACATCCAAGTGAGATGCAGAATAGCCATACCTACCTCCTGAGGAAGGGCTTATAATGAGACATAAGGAAATAAGGTCAACAGGAAAGTCATCTTAGTCAATTGGAATAAAGTCCAGTGTACAGAATGTTCTCAGCAGAGATGTAGGAGATTGAATTGGAATTGGCATAGAAAGCATTTGCCTTCTGTATCAGAAGATCTAGCAAGAACAATGGAAAGGAACCTGACAAAAGAAATGAGATGTTCCAAAAAGATGGAAAGACTGATATGCTCATGAAGCACAAGCAGATCTTGTCCTATTACTTTTTAATATTATTTACCTCTTTTCCAAAATAATTTCCTTTTTTCCTCTCTCTTTGTCTTCCTGCCACTTCTTGAAAGATGAGATTTAGGCTACAATCTGTTTACCAATAAAAACTGGTACTGGAATCATAAATTGAAAGACTTACTAAGAGATCCCTATGAGATTCTCACAACAGAACTGCTTCTGGGGACTTGGGAAATGACCAGTCCTTTGATTTCCTAGGGAAAGTCACAACAACAAAGTCCTCAAGGTCAAAGCTCAGTTTTACACTGAACAAGAAATTGCAAATTTTGACTTTTTGGTGGGTTCACAGAAAGGTCAACAGGACTGGTTCCTTCACACATTGCCAGTAACAACAGACTTGTCCACAATGCATAAAAGAAAAAAAAAAATCCCTGGAATATTGTTACAAAGTCTCTGTGGACGAATTGAAAAAAGTTGATGAAATAATTGATCAACTGGCTGTAAAACTTGATTAAATGGATGAAAGAGTGGCTTGGAGTTTAACGGCAAACACAAACTTGGGTGCTGGAAAGAAATATTTCTCATTTCAGTGATTTTGGCATTATTAAACTTACAGTCTTATTGTTGTTATTTTCCAAGTAAAGGGACCATTTTTTAAGCTTTCCCTTGTACCCTCTCTGCCACCAAATGTGATTTGATGTCCTTCTTCTCTCTTGAATGTATCTTTCATTCTTCCCTGTGATTTCAGGCAATAATCTCAAATAACTTTGGAAATCAGGTCTAAGCCTGCATAGACAGACTGTCTGTAAAGCTCATAATGTTGCTGAAAGCACAGGTCATCGCTAGTAAACATGAGGATCTCTCTTGACGTGGCAAAGCATCACAGCTATCTTTGTGTTTGGAGAACCAGGTTGCCTGAAAAGAAGCATTGTTCATTTAAAGCACTTTGTCCAAAGCGTCCTATATGTAAAGATTGTTCCAGAGGTTATTAAATCCTTTCTAACTATAATAACACCTGAGGAGGAGGGTGGAAACTTCATAGGTAAAAAAGTTAAGGCTTTAGCCAAGAAACCAGTAACCAGTTGCCATAGAGTCCTTTCTAACTACAATAACTCCTGAGGAGGAGGGTGGGAACCTCATAGGTAAAAAAGTTAAGGCTTTAGCCAAGAAACCAGTAACTAGTTGCCATAGAGTAAATTCTGACTCACGGGGACCCTATGTGTATCAGAGTAGAACTGTGATCCATAGAGTTTTCAGTGGCTTATTTTTTGGAAGTAGATTAGGTCTTTCTTCAGAGGTACTTGGTGGATTCAAGCCTCCAACCTTTTGGGTAGCAGCAGAGTGTGTTAAGTTTATACCACCCAGGGACTCCTTTAAGAAGAACTAAATGAAAATGGCACATCCGGAAAAGAAAAAATGAAGATACATTTAACTTCAATACAGCAATAAATATGTTTTACAGTAATGAGGAGAATTTACCAAAGCAAAATTCAGCCAAAAGGCCCATTTTGGATTGGAAAGTGACTTACTTATGAAAAAGAGCTTGGACATTTTTTGAAAAATGGACCAATCTGTATTAGATGAGAAGTTCTTTATACCTCCTACTCATTTAATATATGCGGAGAAAAAAAAAAAAAACCTAAGGTTTTTGACCTTTGTTGTCAGGCCTAGTGTTTAATATAGCACTGTTTCTAATGCAAATATTTCAAAAATGTTAAACCTTGTTTGAGTCCCTGGAGCTGTAAGCTCATTTTGTATCAATTAGGAACTGTAGACTCTGAGTCCTTGGTTTTGTTTTTCCTTTTGGTGGAGTAGTAATAAACTGTTCTCCATAGTCTGGACTTTGGGAATCAGCCCACTGAGCTCAGCGGCCGTTGGCCCTTGTTTTGCTGGGTAGCGCGGCAGATAGCACTGCTTGCTGTGGGATGCAAAGGACTGCTGAGAAACCCGGGGCAGCCCACTGAGAAGTCCCGTCTGAGGGTCAGTTTGGAAGGAGCCACAAAAGAAAAGGGTGAAGGTTAATGACTCTTTACGTGAGGCTTGCTGGCAGTGGTACTTCACCTCAAATGGAAATTTCAGAAGTTTTTGTACTGCTCACAAGAGCATTCCTGGAGTTGAGTCGTAGAAGGCTGGGCCAAGCATAATGCAATCACTCTGCTGAACACAGCACTGTCTCCAGGAACTCATCATCATCATCAAATAGCATTTATTAAAAGCCCACACGCATATGGTGCAGAAGAAACCACATTAAACAAGCACGATTGGGTTGCTGGTCCTCTGGAGAGCCACAATTTAAAACACTAAAAATTAACTCTTGCTTCTGTTAGCCTGTGTCCATACAACTCAAGAGCATAAAAAAGTACTACATTGTGACTGAAATAAATACAAATAATAATAATTACACTAAAGATAATTTTACTTACTTCAGGTATCATTTATTACAGATTTTATCTGTGCCAGGTACTATGCTAATTGTTATGCTATTGTAAAATAATCCTTATTGAAACTGTGAAATTGGTAGCGTTAAATATGTTTATTTTATGAAGATGGCAACAGAGAAAAGTTAAATAATTTTCCCAAGAAAACAAAGCTAATGGATAAAGAGGCAGGACTTAGGTTTATTCAAATCCAAAGATCATACTAGATCATATTGCAAGTTTTCTTCAGGGTTGATAGTTGACTATTGGGTAAGTTATTAGGATAGTTATAATACGATAATTTCTATAGTTTTTATCTACCACCTATATTTTGTGGTACTGCAGTGGCTTACTATGATCCTGGAAGCTATGCTACTGGTTTCACATATCAGCAGGGTCATCCATAGTGCACAGATTTCAAAAAAGCTCCCAGCTAAGGCAAAGAAGAAAATTCTGGTGATCTACTTCTGAAAATTAGCCAGTGAAAACTCTATGGATCATGACAAAATACTCTGTGACATAGGCCTGGAAGATGAGCCCTCTAGTTTGGAAGGCACTTAAAATGAGCAGTGGCTGCAATATACCAAAGATTGGTGGCATAGTGCCTAAGGCATTTACTGCTAACCAAAAGATTGGTGGCTCAAACTCACTAGCTGCTCTACAGATGGAAGATGGAATAAACTACTTCTATAAAGATTTACTGTCTTAGAACTCAATGGAAGTCTCCATAAGTCACAATCAACTGAATGGCAGTGTTTTTTTTTTTTTTTTGAACAGGGCTGGGCAGTATTTTGTTCTGTCATACATCGAGTCACCATGAAAGGAAGGTGACTTGTGAGCAACTAATAATAACATACTTTCCATAGTATGATGATTTATTTATGACTTTATTAAAGCTCAGAAACTACCTCACTTGATGTTGTATATGATATGGTGTTATTCATTATATTAATAGGTGAAGAATTTTCTTTGACAAGGCAAGCAGGAGTTATGGGGCTGGTGGGTCTCAAGAGTCTCTGACTATAGCAGTTTACAGAAAAAGTTAGATAAAAAAGACTTACCTAGATAATCAATCAGGTCCCAAAATTTTGAAATTCACATTGAAGACTGGGAGGAGAAGGATTAAAAAAATTTAAGCCCCTTCTCTTTACTAGTTATTTCTAGTTTAAGAAGAAAGCTTACCAAACAGTAATTGGTGGAATTACACAATATGATATCTATTTTAAGGGGCAAAACCTTCCACCACTATTATGGTTCCCTGTCCATGAGGCTGAAAATAGCTAGCATTAGCATGAAAGGCAGAGGTAAGAAAATGTATGTAGCCCCAATGCTCCAACTTAAAAGTAGAGATAGAGTCAGGGATGGAGAGATTGTGCAATTGACAGAATAGCTATGAGTTAGCCCAAGTGTTTGGTTCTTCCTTGTTTTATTTGCTAGTACCTAACCAAAAAAAAAAAAAAAAAGCAAACTCACCTCTGTCCAGTTGGATCCAACTCATAGTGACCGCTCCTTGGATTTCCCAGGTGTTATCACTACGGAAGTAGATTGCCCGATCTTCCTTCCAAGGAGCGACTGGTGGGTTTGAACCTCCAGCCTTCTGGTTAGCAATCAAGTGCCTTAGGCACTTTGCCACCAGAGCTCCCACTATGTGGTATTAATTTTCCACTTATATTGTAACATAATGTAATTGCCTACCTGTTTGTTATACTGACTTTCATTTCTTATAACTTTAATATTCAACCTACATTTTTATTTTTGCACATACATTTTTTCAATTACAACATAATAATATGTATTGGCTGGGACCAGAAATTTATGTATGGGTCTGACTCTGAGGTTTCTGTATCAAGGGATAGAGATGGAACATAAAGTTGGATAAAGGAGAATTTATCTCCATAAGAGCATTCTCCCAGATTACAGGATTTAACAACCCTGTCAACAATCCCAGGAGATAGAACATCCCATGCTAAGGATGGCTCTTGGAAGCTTAGGAGTAAGGATAGCCCACATTAAGTAATGAAGAAGTGTCAGAACTCTTGTGGCAGACAGTGGAGGTAGGGATGAAAAGGCTGATCCAATGATCTCAGAGTGCATGCTGGAGGAGGTATATAAGTAAGGTTGTAGTGCTCACCAGATGATTACCCTACAGGAGGGCCCAGAGGGCATCCCATTAGCAAAATGATGAGAAATTTGCTGGTGAAAGGTGTACCAATATGGCTGAAAAGCTCAGTGATAGCTGTTTTCTTCAGGTTAGGGTTGGTGGTAGGAAATGCTGTTATAGAACCAGCCTATAGGATGACAGTGGGAATTATAGGATTCCCAAATCATAAAATGACCAGGTAGTAGTGTTTAACCATCAGAAACAAGGTGGGTGCAACTATTGTAATGAGTGGCGAGGTCGAGTGGCAACCAGAGGACCTTATTATGTGCAGAGAGATCTAGAGTTGATTATCAGAACTCCATGCCCCCCAGAGCAGGAGAGATGAGCAGCCAATAAGGTTGTTACTTAATTTACAGAAATAAAAGAAATCAAGAATGAAAGATCAAGAGGCTGAAGGCAGACACTCAAACAAAAAGCTGTGCTCCTTGGACTTTGTTGTTGTTAGTTGCCATGGAGTCAGCTTTGACTCACAATAACCTTATGTGTGACAGAACAAAACACTGCCCAGTCCTGCACCATCCTCACTATCTTTGGTATACTCTGAGTCCATTGTTCCAACCACTATATCAGTCTACCTCATGGAGGGTTTCTCTTGTTTTTGCTGACCCTCTACTTTACCAAATATGATGTACTTTTCTCTTCCCTCATGTCCTGTCAAAAATAAGCAAGATGTAATCTCACCATCCTTGCTTCTAAGGAGCATTCTGGCTGTACTTCCTCCGAGACAGATTTGTTCTTTCCTCTGGCAGTCCATAGTATATTCAGTGTTCTTGGCCAACACCACAATTCAAGTGTGCCAATGCTCCTTAGATTTACTTTTCTCATTCTCCAGCTTTTACATGCATTTGAGGTGACTGAAAAGACCATGGCTTGGTCAGGGGCACATTAGTTGTCAAAGTGACATCTTTGCGTTTTAACACTTTAAAGAGGTCTTTTGCACTAGATTTTCTCAATGCATTGTCATTTGATTTTTTTTAACCTTCCTTTTCTGAGTTGTTCCTTCCTCATTAATATAAACTCACTAAACCCCTAACGTTTCTATCTAATCTTTCAAGTTACTGTTGTCATTTTGATCCCATATAGATCCTTAAAGAGTATAATGCTCAAGGCAGACTTTTTTTTTTTTTTTTTTAAACTAATATAGCTAAACTATTGTTTGGTATTGTTGTTGTTGTTGTTATGTGCCGTCGAGTCGGCCCCGACTCATAGCGACCCCTCCTTGGGTTTCCGAGGCAGTATCACTACGGAAGTAGGATTGCCCAACCTTCCTTCCGAGGAGTGGCTGGTGGGTAAGGAAGTTTAAATATTATCTCAGGGCAATAGTTTCAAGAGTTCATCCACCTTCCATGGCTCTAGAAATCTAGGGTTCACAAAAATTTGAAATTGTGTTCTGCATTTTGCCCCTTTTGATAAGGATTCTTCTATGGAACCTTTGATCAAAATGTTCAGTAATGGTAGCTGGGGACCATCTTGTTCTTCTGGTCTCACAGCAAAGGAGGAAGATGCTCATGGAGACAGTCACATATTCTATAATCCTTTTCCTATTCCTGACTCTCCTTTTTCCTCTGTTGTTTCAGGTAAATAGAATGTTTTAGGTAAACAGAATTTCTTCACTGTTGCTTCCATGGGTGTGGACTGTACATCCATGTAGAACAAAATCCTTGACAACTTCCAATTTCTTCACAATGCTATTTATTTATTTACAATGTTATTTATTTCTTTACAATGTTATTTCTTTACAATGCTATTTATCAGATCAGTTCTGAGAATTTTTCTTTTCTTTATATTCAGGTATAATCTGTACTGAAGACTGTGATCTTTGACTTTCATCAGTAAATGCTCCAGTTGTCTTTACTTTTGGCAACAAAGATGGAGTCATCTGCATATTACAAGTTGTTAATGAGTCTTTCTCTAATTCTGATGTTATGTTCTCCTTTGTACAGTTCAGCTTCTAGATTATTTGTTCAGCATACAGATTGAATAAATTATGTGAAAGAATATAACCCTGCTGCACACCTTTTCCAATTTTAAACTACACAGTATCCCCTAGTTCCATATAAATGCCTGCCTCTTGATCCTGTACTGGTTGTACATAAGCACAATTAAGTGTTGTATAACAGTTGACTGCCAATCTAGAACCATAGATGAAAAGAAATTTTGAGTAAATATCTAGCTCACATTCTGATTTCAGGATAGACCGCAACAAACCATATCACCTACCTTGCCTCATTGAATCAGCCATAGTTGGAATAATCATTGAGGAACTCCAATAGACTGGCTTTCAGACTTTTAGCAATAAATTCTACTCCATTGTCTATGACATTGAGCAAGCCTCTTTACCTCTTTAGTCCTGAGGATTCTCATCTTTGAAATGAGAATACTCAGCAAGATGATCCCCAAGTTTTAGGGTTCTACAATTCCTCGACTAATAAGCTTTCAATTTGTTTTCAAAGATATTTAGGAATCATATTGCTTTGTGCCTGCCCTTCAACTTTACCGAAATATGGACTATTGAATTTGGATTTGTTTGGCATAAAGGAATAGTTATCAGATGAAGACTCTTTTTTAGGTGAAAGCTAGCACATTCTTGTATATTAGCTCATTCCCACCAATTCTGTAGATTCTCGTTACAGGAAGAAAGCACAACCAGGTGGTGTTATTTATGATTCATTTATGATAATCATAAAAATTTGGATTATCATAAATTTGGAGACATTTTTTCTTTTACTTAAAATGTCACAATGATTTCAAGAGTGAAAATTCATTACATGCAGCCACAAATACTAATTCTTATTCTCCTCAAATTGCCACAAAGAGGCGTCTACTCATGTTTGCTGTCTGTGCTCATAATACTTCTGAAACACACAGACAAACACATCACACACACACACATGCATATGCAAATTTTAAAAAGATATCTTAAGAGATAAGAATAAAAATATACGAAAATCATAGTTATAAAGAACTCACTGTGTATGTATGGCTTAGGGAACAAATTACGGATATCAAATCAGATTTCTTTTCTCTTTTGGAGTTAGGGAGAAAGGATTGGAATGTGCCTTTGATAGAAGAGCAAGAACCTGTGATAGATTTTTAAAAGTCATTAGCAACTTCTAATAGCTTTTTTTCCTATTTGAAATGATCATGTTTGGCTCAATTGACGTAGTCTCATGTTTTTCATTGAAAGGACTATAACAGGCAATCTTCATTGGCCTTTAACTTAGCAGGTTTATGATTCTGTGATCTTTATGGACAGGTTCCTTTAAAAACAACTTGTGTATTTGTAACAGAATACTTGTGTATCAATGAACAGGCAATTTCTTTGAATGGCTTTCAATTTAGATTTAAGACTTGGAACTGTATAAAATATGTTTTCACATTATTTAACTTGTGACGAATTCTTGAATAATCCCAAAAAATACTTTGCCATTGAAAATATTTCAAAAATGGACCCTCCACTGAGAAAGAACTTGTTATGAAATTCATTACAAGGTAATCATAGGATTACACCTAGGCTGTGACAAATATTACTGATGAGAAAGAGTACTGTCTTTGAGTTAGGATTTTTGTTTCTATTGCTATTATTTTTGCTGGCTTACAATTGAGCCTTGAGACAATCATTGTTTTCTTTTATGTCTTTTTCTAATTCTACTTTATGGGGTAATTTTTGAGACAGAAACAGTCTCCCAATTTTGGAAGAAAAAAAAAGAAATGCCAATTCCTTTGTACTCATTGCTACTAACATTGCTGTAAGGATTAATAAAATAACTTGTGAACTGAAATATAGGGATACTTAGCAGTAACCACAAAAACCAAAGAATCCTCAAAATTCAATCTTTTCTTGTTGTTACCCCAACTTCTCATTCTGGGGTATGGAAATGCTGGGATGTCCGACATTTTGCCTATGATTTCTGTGGTCTTTTGTTTTGTTTTGTTTTTCTTGTGCATTTCCTCCATTTATAAATGTCTGATTAATTACTTTGTTGACTCCTACTCTCATTTACAGGGAAGTTGGAAGTTGGCTACAGCTTCCAATTGGAACCCATGCACTAGGTACTAGCTCTGATTCAGGTTGAGTCAGGTGGCACACTCCTGCGGGGAAAATTCAGTGAGGGAAGAGCATGTTACCCTGGAGTTCTGTATTCTGTTGGAAGGAGTAGGCTTCTCAATTATTTTATACTGCAGCTTAGTGATTTATTTCATCCAGCCCAGTTTGGAAGCATTTCATGGCTTTTTATTGTTTATTTTGATTTATGTTGAGTTGAGAGACAAGTTAAATCTTTTTTTTTTTTTTTTTAAATGCTGGACGGTTGAATGTTTGTTTCAGAATTTTATTGTCAGAATGTTCGTGCAGTTTGAGCCAAGATTATTTGGTCCTATTGGCTTTTGATTTCACTCATGCCAATTAGAGGGAGTCCAACTGTCAATTTCTTGCTTTTAAAACCAGTTAGTTGTTTGTCAGAATTCTGATCATGCCTGGGGCAAGGTCTTCTAAGGCAGCTCCAGAAAATTATTAGAGTAAAAGGAATTTGGAAACATGAGTTTGACTGCCGGAGTAAATCACTGAATACTCTCAATCAAAGTCCCCCCTTTCTGCCTCAATTTCTCCATTCGGAATATGGGGATGATACAATATAGGTATAATGTATGCTAAGGCATTTTGATTGCTAACCAGAAGTCTGGCAGTTGAAACCCACCAGCCACTCCTTGAAAGAAAGATGGGACAATCTACTTCCATAGTGAGACTGCCTTGGAAACTCAAGGAGGGGTCACTATGTGTTGGTTCTGACTTGATGGCAGTGAGTTTGGTTTTGTTTTGGTTGGTGATAAACCATACATTTAAAATAATTACAAGCCCTTGGCAGATCCTTCAGGGCCCCTTTAAAAGTTGCACATTTGAAATTTCACATAATTAAGCAGAATTTATTTTAAGAGATTTTCCCTGAAAAAAAAATCACATGGGAATATATACAATATCCATATCTGAGACATTTTTTTCTAAGAGAGCCACTAGCAAACTGTAGAGAAAGCATATTCTAATATCACACACAGAGAAATCACATCAGATTTACTAAATTAAATTGCATATGGACATGTAAAATCTTGGTATGTGGGGAGATTTAAAATCTAGAGTTCCTATTTATTAATTCTATGGTATTTTGTGGCTAAAATTTCATTGATTTGACAGTGCAGACACATTATACCTACATTACTCTTCTTTTCTGATGTTTCTAATAAGGATGTTGGGTCTTTGATATGAGCAGAAGTATATTAAGTTTGGAGCCATTAACTGGGGCCTCGTGTTATATAGAGTGCTTTACAGAAGTCATGTTACACTTTTGGCTATTTCTTTTGCATATGCTTTGGTTTCACAAGCCTTCCTGCTACTTGATCTGACCTTTTCAGTACCATATTAAATTGTCATAGTTTCTAGTGCTTGTTTGGAACATTTTCAGTGTGAGCATATGGATTTTATAGCAAGTCTTTATAACAGCATTTTGACTCCTTGGTAGCATTTCTAATCATAATATTACTAAAATTATAATGAATCATGTATATTTTGCTGGGCCAGGATGAG
Organism: Orycteropus afer afer; assembly: GCF_000298275.1. Taxonomy (NCBI): domain Eukaryota; kingdom Metazoa; phylum Chordata; class Mammalia; order Tubulidentata; family Orycteropodidae; genus Orycteropus; species Orycteropus afer. The sequence continues at coordinate 6,439,951 of NW_006921730.1, forward strand.
ATTAGGGTATAATATAGAGAATGTGTTTTAAAGCCATTTATACTAAAAATGAGAACCTGGATGAAAACCATTGTAATCTAGCTATTGAATGACAGCATATCTAATGTATGCCACTGGCATAGATCAAATTTTAAATGATTTGGTAAGAAGAATGAAACATCTTTACTGAAATCCAAGGGCCAAAAAAAAAAAAAAAGCTTTCACCAGTTTTCTAGAACTTAAGCAAGGAACATTAATATTTATGTACATTCTTATAGAATACATAACCTTTATTATATCATTTCATTTGGGCTCTCCAAAAATAATTTAATAGACAATTCCTTATGAAACATGAAACAGACAATTCCCTATAGTTAAAGACATAAATAAATAAAATTGTGATTTATCTTTCAATTCTTTGAAAACAAATCTGGAATGCTAATTACCAGGAGATTTGTTAGGAACAGAAGAACATATATTTGATTTTGTTTCAACTCATCTGTATTCCACCCAATTCTGGATTCAGCAAGTTCAGAAGTGCTGCCCAAAGACTGGATGTTGGTCAGGTCAGGACCACCCAACTCTTGTATGTTTAGTGGAACTCAAGTAAAGATCATCAAAGCATCCCCTACTGACAGCTAATCCATTTACCACAATCTCTTACGGGTGCTTTATCATTTATAAAATGCTTTCATCTCAGCTTTCTGCTTTGCACCTTACAAAATCTCTTTTGTCTAGGTGATACAGGTAAAATACTCCAATTTTATAAGTAGAGGGATTCAGGCTTAGAGAGATGAAGTAATTTTCCCAAAGTTGTTGTTGTTGTTATGTGCCTTCGAGTTGGACCCAACTCAGTGACCACTCCTTGGGTTTCTGAGGCAGTATTACTACGGAAGTAGATCGCCCAACTTTTCTTCTGAGGAGTGGCTGGTGGGTTTGAACTGCTGGAATTCTGGGTCAAGTGCCTTAGGCACTAGTAAATGGTCATTGGAATTCAAATACACGTCTTGGGACTCCAACTCTAGTGCTCTGCCTCTAGAGGATAGATGTGAGATGAGGCAGAGAATTAATCTGAAAATTGAGGAAACTAGTTCTTTGTTACCAAAAAAGAAAATAAACCCACTGATATCAAGTTGATTTTGACACATAGCGACCCCTATTGGGTTTCCAAGGCTGTAAATCTTTATGGAAGTAGATTGTTTCATCTTCCTTCCATGGAGAAGCATGGTTGGTGGGTTTGAGCCACCAACCTTTGGTTATCAGCCAAAAGCCTTACCCACTACGCCAACAGAGCTCCTTAGTTCTTTGCTAGTCTGTGCTTAATGACAGACAGAATTGCTTTGGGTCATCTTAACACTTTCATTAATGAATTATTTTCTGTTTTGAATTTTTTGTTGATGTTACACATTTTCAGTAATGCAAGGCTTGTTGAAATCAGGGAACAAATTTTTTTTTTAGGTAATATGGATTTTGATACAATTATGTGGGATACATATGTCCCAAGTAGACTTTGTTGGTATAATTTCTGGGATAAGGGCCATTTCTTCAGATTTACACAACTATACAGGTCCTTGCCAGGTGATAGCATATACTACAACTGGAATTGCAGCTTCCCAAGAAAGCTGAGTGGCTGAAAATATAGGTGGTTGTTGTTGTTGTTAGGTCCAGTCGAGTCGTTTCCAACTCATAGCGACGCCTCCATGCACAGCAGAATGAAACACTGCCCCATCCTGTGCCAGCTCCATGATCCCTGCTATACTTGAGCCCATCATCACAGCCAGCATATCAATCCTTCTTGTTGAAGGCCTCCCCGTTTTTCGTCAGCTGCAGGGATCCAGGTGAGGAGAGAGAACTCAGGCACGCCCAAAGCAGCAGGGTGTGCGAGTGGGAGAAAGGGAACTAAAAGGCCCAGGAACCCAGACAGAGGAGGAGTCAGCTGCAGGGACCCAAGTGAGGGTGGTAGGAGAGGTTTCCAACAGGGAGACAAACTTGTCTGTCGGTTTGTCCTACCGTGGTGACGTGTTGATGTGAGTTTTGAGGCTGAGCCACTGGTGTTTCAAACCCAGTGGGATGCACGTGGTGCACAAGTATCTGCCCAGGTTACAGACTGAGACAGACTAGGAAGAAGGAAGAGGCCATCCATTTCTCAAAGAATTGGCCAGGGAAAACCTTATGAATAGCAAAGAAAATATAGGTAGATGGTATATATCCCATGGGTCATGAAAAGATACTTTACATTTGAAATATCTAGATGCTAAAAATTCTCTTTAGTGTTGCCTACTGATATGGCCACTTCTGTTTTTGTCTGAGGGATAGGAAAACTTTTTAATATTCCAGGCCATTATAACACCAAATATGCTAGAGAAAGCATACCATGGCTTAAACACATGGAATGCAATTCTTCTCAGATGAAAACAGTCTTTGTTGGATTTGTCTTTCATAAAGATTATGGTTTTTTCCTTAATGAAGGAAACATATAAAGAAACAGGAAACAAGTTGATAGACAAATTTTCTTTCAGCACCTTCTCTCCTCCTAGCTTACCTCTTCTCCTATTAACCCTTTCCTATAACTCTGAGTATAAAACAAAATAGATATATTGCCAGATGTTGCTTGTGGAGTCAGGATTTCTTCCTAGAAAGAGTCAGTGATCATTGTTGCTTCAGATTTGAATATTTTTAACATTTCTACTATAATCTTGGGAGCTCTGGTGGCATAGTGCCTAAGGCATCTGAATGCTAACCAGAAGACTGGTGGTTCAAACCCACCAGCTACTCCTTGGAAGGAAGATTGGGCAATCTACTTCAGTAGAGATACTGCCTCAGAAAGCCAAACAGAGGTCACTATGAGTCAGAGATGACTTGGGAGCACATAACAACAACAACAACAATAGTCTTGATTCCTTTCAATGATGATTCTGATATACACATCCCCAAAATGTTCTACCTAACTTTGAGTACTGCCGTTTGAAAGTGAACTAGTTCTCTAAAGTAATACTACATCTATTCTTACCCATTTGTACCTATTGCAAAGAAAAGTGATTCCAAAGAATGTGGAAATTATCATGCAATATCATTAATATCACATGCAAGTAAAATTTTACTGAAGATAATTCAAAAATAGTTGCAGCGGTATATTGACAGAAAACTTCTAGAAATGCAAGCTGGATTCAGAAGAGGGCATGGAATGAGGAATATCATTGCTGATGTCAGATGGATCTTGGCTGAAAGCAAAGAATACCAGAAGGATGCTTACTTATGTTTTATTGACTATGCAAAAGCATTCAATTGTGTAGATCATAAGAAATCATGGATAACATTGAGAAGAATGGGAATTCCAGAACACTTTGACTGTACTCATGAGGAACCTGTACATAGACCAGGAGGCTGTCATTCAGACAGAACAAGGGGATACTGCATGGCTTAAAATCAAGAAGTAAGTGAGTCAGAGTTGTATTCTTTCACTGTATTTATTCAATGTGTATGCTGAGTAAATAATCTGAGAAGCCGGATTATATGAAGAGGAATGTGGCACCAGGATTGAAGGAAGTCTCATTAGCAACTCACAATAAGCAGACAATACAACTTTGCTTACTGAAAGTGAGGATGACTTGAAGCACTTACTGATGAAGATTGAAGATTACAGTCTGCAGTATGGATTACACCTCAATATAAAGAAAACAAAAATCCTCATAACTGGACCTATAAGCAGCATCATGATAAATGGAGAAAAGATTAAAGTTGTCAAAGACTTCATATTACTTGGTTCTACAATCAAACCAATGGAAGCAGCAGTCAAGACATCAGATGACATATTTCATTAGGCAAATCTGCTGCAAGATCTCTTTCAAGTGATGAAGAGGAAAGATGTCTTCTTGAAGACGAAGGTGTGCCTGACCCCAGCCATGGTATTTTCCATCACCTCTTATGCATATGAGAACTGGACAATGAATAAGGAAAACCGAAGAAGAGTTGATGCTTTTGAGTTGTGGTGTGGGTGGAGAATACTGAGAGTAACATGGACTGCTAAAAGAACTAACAAATCTGTCCTGGAATAAGTACAGTGGGAGTGCTCTTTGGAAGTGAGAATGATGAAACTTCGTCTCACTTACTTTGGTTAAGTTGTCAGAAGGAACCATTTCCTGGAGAAGGATATCATGCTTGGTAAGTGGAGGGTCAATGAAAAAGGGTAAGGCTCTCAATGAGATGGATTGACACAGTGGCTTCAATAGTGGGCTCAGGTATAGCAGAGATTGTGAGGTTGGCACTGGATCAGTCAGTGTTTTGTTCTATTGTGTATAAGGTCACTATGAGTCGGAGATGACTCGACGTCACCTAACAACAACAACAATCTTGCTCAAACCAAAAACTAAAGTCACTGCCATCAAGTCAATTCTGACTCATAGTGAGCTCTAGTTGGTCTCCAAGGCTGTAAATCTGTGCAGAAGCAGACTGCTTCATCTTTCTTCTGTGGAGTGGCTGACCTTTTTGTTCGAACCACTGACATTTTGGGTAGCAGCCAAATGCCTTAATCACTGCACCACCAGAGCTCCATCTACTCTTATTAGTCATCTAATCTTTTTCACCTGTTGTCTGTCTCACTGAATCCAGCAAATCTCTAGCCTTTCGACTCAATATAGAGTCCCTGGGTGGCACAAATGATTGCCTACGTAGTTACTGACTGAAAGGTTGAAAGTTTGAACCCGCGTAGAAGTGCCGCAGAAGAAAAGCCTGATGATCTTCTTACAAAAGGTCAAGGCCAATAACCCTATGAAATGCAGTTCTACTCCACAAACATAGGATCACCATGAGTTGGAATCAACTTAATGTCAACTGGTTTGGTGTTTTTTGATTGACCCAGTGTGAAAGGGGAAATTCCCAGAAAGACTGAAAGAAAGTGAGACAGGAAAGGATAAAGAGAAATAAATAAACAAATAAAACTATTCTAAATGTTCTAAGAGCAAACTTTAACAGTTAACTACATTTTCTGTGGTCACATAGATCCTTTTGATTACAGAAATTTTAAAACAAATGTTCTGTTTAGATATGGCTATGTATATTTTTCATAGGAAGGATCTTCATGAATTTATGAAGTCTTCATCTTTTAATAATTTGATCATCAATTTGGGAAAAAAAAAAAAAAAAACCTCACTGCGATCCAGTTGACCCTGATTCATACTGACCCTTCCTTGGGTTTCTGAGGCAGTATCCCTACAGAAGTAGATTGCCCAATTTTCCATTAAAATATACTGGTTGTGGGCTGAAATTCTCGTTGGAAGTGAGAATGGCCACACATACTCACTTACTTGGGCTGTGTTGTCAGAAGGGACCACTCCCTGGAGAAGGATATCATGGTTGGTAAAGTGGAGGGTCAGTGAAAAAGGAGAAGGCCTCAATGAGATGGACTGACACAGTGGCTGCAACTATGGGCTCAGGTATAGCAGGGATTGTGAGGCTGGGGCAGGACTGGGCAGTGTTTCATTCTGTTGTACCTAGAGTCACTATAAATCAGAGCTGACTCGATGGCACTTAACAACAGCAACAACGACCTGAGAATGAGAACTTATTTGGAAATAGAGTCTTTGCAGATGTAATTAGTTAAATAAATATGAGATCATACTGGAATGGGGTGGGTTCTAGTCCAATATGACAGGCGTCCTTATAAAAAGAGGAGAAGAGACATGCAGAAACACTCACAAAGGGAAGACACTTTGAGAGGAGAGAAACAGAGATTGGAGTTATGCTGCGATATACCAAGAAATGCCTGGAGCTACCAGAAGATGAAAGAGAAAAGGGAAGCTCTTCCCCTAAAGTCTTTGGAGAAAACCTGGCTCTGAAACCTTGAATGTGGACTTCCCATCTCCAGAACTGTGAAAGAATGTATTTCTGTTGTTTTAAACCTTCAGTCTGTGATGCTTCATTATAGTAGCTGTAAGAAACTAACATAGTACCTGAAGGCAAAAGTGATTGATTAATTTTTCTGGGTAAATTTTTTCATTATCTGTTTATTGGTATTCTACTAAATGCAAACTATCATGCACATCACTGGGTAAGATGGACTAAGGGTAGGGAAGATACAGGCAGATTCTTATCCACAAGGAACAATACATTAAAGGAAGACAAGAATAGCACATTTAAAACCAATGGATACTCAATTACATACTCAAATCAAAACCAAACTGACTGCCATCGAGTCGATTCTGCCTGATAGTGACCCCCACTGGGTTTCCAAGGTGGTAAATCTTTACAGAAGTTGACTGTCCCATCTTCCTCCCATGAAGTGGCTGGTGGATATGATCCACCAACCTTCTGGTTAGCAGCCAAATGCCTTAGGCACTGCACCACCAGGGCTCCTCCAATTACAAGCTAAAACTATGAAATTTTAAAGACTTTAGAGAATGGAGATAAGGCTGAAAAAAGGATAGGCTTCGGAGTCCCTGGGTGATACAAATGGTTAAGTACTCCACTACTAGGTGAAAGATTGGTGGTTCAAAGCCACTCAAAGGTATCTAGGAGAACAGCCTAGGCTGCACATATGGGGTATTCATGAGTCAGAATCAACTCGACAGCAACATCAACAACACAGTGTGTTAAAACAAATTCTGGCATACAATAAGGAGAACATTTCTCTCAAGAAAAAAGGGTGTTTCTTGATCTCTAATAAAGTTCATAAATTGACCAGAAATGTCCCTTTTACTCATTTTATTGCGTTTTTAACTCTATTTTTCTTCCACTTTTGTAAAGAACTATTTTCAAATTAGGCTAATTATTTGAGGAGTCTGAAGTATACTAGCAGAAAAGGTCTGTGTCTTCAGCTTAGTAGTGCTGAACACTTCCAGTGGGAATTTCTGTCAGGCAGCTGACAGAGGCATCCAACAGGTCAAGCCTGGTGAGTTATCACTTGGCGTAATAGCAGAGGAGATATGTCTTGGGTCTGATGTTTTATTGAATTCTTGTCAGAATTCATGCTGGGGTTCTTGGAATCAGCTAGATACCCCTACTATAATAACTGAAGACATCTGGCCACATGAAAAGCAGGGACTATCTCTATTAACCTCTTTCTTTAATTTTATGGGCTGTTTTCAGTAAAAGCAGGAGCATCCTGCCAGTTGGGAAGACATCTTAAAGCTTTGAGCGCTCCCTACTCCATTCAGGTAATAATTGGACAGACTTTTTTTTTTTTTCCTTAAAAAAAAAAAAATAACATACCAAAAGTAAAAAATCATTTGAATTATTCAGTCAGTCAGCTTAGCAGATCTGAAAGCTACTAAAATGATTTGTCTCTAGATTCTTTGTCTTGTTTCCAAAATGACTAATTAGTAGCTATAAACTCCATAATGTTTAAAAAGTGGTTGTTAATATTTAAGATTTTCTTTCTGGAATTATTCTAACATGACTGCCTTCAAAGAACATAGTTGAAAATTGCAGTTGTTTTATTATTGAATTCTTAACTTGTGCAAGATATGTTTCAGGTCTGACATCAACGGCAACTAGAAGCTTCTTTTTCTTTCTGTGCTCTTTATGTTTCTCTCTCTCACATATACCCCAAGAATTTTTTACTGGAAAAGAAATATGGTCAGAAAATTTCAGGAAAAAAAAAATTTTTGGGGTGGGTTGGGGGACTATCCACGTAGTAGTCTGTTATATAAATAAAATAAAAGAAATGCTTTATACTGTTTTTTTTTTTTTTTTTGCTGCCTTCATCTGCCTCAGACTAGAGGAGGACTTCCTGAGTGCAAACATATTTTAAGGGAGGGAGTGGGGTCTTTGTTGAAAAAACAATGGAAAGAATGGGATGCTTGGAAAATACATATTTTAAACAGTTGGACAAAGACAGCTGGTTCAGTTTTTTTCTTCCTGCCAAACCATTTCCACTTAGGATTCAAAAAACCACAGTTTGATATTGGATTTAGAACCAAAATTTCAAGGAAACACATTGCCAGGGAACATGCGTGGAATTCCCACTGATAATAGCATAAAAAACAAAAGTATGGAGACTGACTTCCCAGTATAGTCAGACAATCATCTTACAGCTTATCTTTGTACACATCAATTGTGTTGCTAGATTGTAAGCTACTTGAGAATAGATATTTGATGGATTTCTTTTGTTTTCTTGTATCCTCAATAATCATCTGTAGAACACTGTATTTAAAGGTTACAACTTCAGTAGGACTATTATGGTCTGTGTTATTGCATGTCTACCAAGAAGCAGACACCAAGACATGATTAAACTTGCAAAAATTTATTTTGGAAAATGCCTGTGTTGGGGGGAGTGGGAGTCTGGAAAGGCTGGGAAAACTGTCAGGTTATAAATCAGGTTGATTCCAAGTGAAGGAGAGAAGAAAGGAAAGGTGGATGGAAGCATCTTAAACTGAAATACCATTCTAAAGAAACTTTGACAAAGTTTTTGCAAGTCCTCATGCCAAAGTTGCCTATCAATGGAATCCCATACCTCCCAGGAGAAGGCCTTACTTAGTGTCCGCCCTTGTTACATTCAGTCTTTGGCTGCTAAGGCAGTGATGAGATTTCAGAGCTCAGACCCCAGTGTGTTAGCTAATTACACTTCCTGCAGAGGGAAATCTGAGAGGCATATGTATTCTCACGGTCAAAGTCTGAGCTGCTCTCCAGCAACAAGGAAGTTTTCCTTCTTAACCAAAAAAAAAAAAAAAAAAAAGAAAGAAAGAAAGAAAAACAAAACCACTGCCGTCAAGTCGAATCCAACTCACAGTGACCACTCCTTGGGTTTCCGAGCCAGTATCTCTAGGGAAGTAGATTGCCCAATCTTCCTTCTGCGGAGTGGCTGGTGGGTTTGAACCACTAGCCTTCTGGTTAACAGTCAAATGCCTTAGGCACTATGCCACCAGAGCTCCCTTTTCCTTCTTAGCTCACGTATATTAGGTGGCTACGAAGATAATGTCTACAAGGTACTTAGCACAACACATAGCAAACAGGCATTTCATAGTAAAACCAAACCACATCAAACTCATACCATCAAGTCAATTTGACTCATAGCGAGCCCTCCTTGGGTTTCCAAGGTGGTATCTCTATGGAAATAGATTGCTCAATCTTTCTTTGGAGGAGTGGCTGGTGGGTTTGAACTGCCAGCCTTCTGGTTAGCAGTCAAATGCCTTAGTCACTACACCACCAGAGCTCCTTACATAGTAAAAAGGAAGTTCTTTTCTGGTTGTCATTAATGTTACCTGTCAAATTACTGCGTATTGAAACACATTATGTACTAAGTACAATGATGAACACATTATATGCAAAGGGACATACCAGAAAGTACACTAGCTTTGGTAGCATATAGAACTGAGTTCAAAGCTAGGATGAGGCACTTACTAGCTGTATGATCACACTGGGCAGGTTATTAAATGTCTCTGAGCCTCAGTTTCTACATCTGTAAGACTGAGATAAAATGTCCATCATAGAGGTTGGTAGAGGGATCAGAAAAAGTAGATACTAGTGTCTGGAACATAGCAGAAATACCATACACAGCCTTTGTTATTATCATCTCTAAGCATCTCAAGAACACAGCAAAATGATCCAACCTGAAAGAATGACCTGTATGGACTACATGAACAAGGCTCCCCAAGCCCTTGGAATTCCTTTTGGATTTTGGCAGGTCGTCCTTGCAGCATCTACTAATGGATGGGAGCCCCTCAATGAGATGGATTGGCACAGTGACTGCAACAATTGCTCAGACATACCAATGATTGTGAGAATGGTTCAGGACCAGACAGTGTTTTGTTCTATTGTGCACAGGGTATCTATGCATTGGAACTGACTCATGGCACTTAATAATAACATAACAACAAAGGAGGCCAAGGAAATAAGTCTCAGAAAAGGTTAAGAACTAGAGTGTCTTTAAGAGAGTGGATGATGTGTCTCTGTAGCAGAAATAAGTAATTATAGTGATGGGAATGAATGATCACTAACCATTTTCCTAATCCCAAAACACTGCTTAAAATTCAAAATTCAGAGAGAGTGGCTGTGACTGGACATTGGAATAGAAAAATTCCCTAAATTTGTAGTGGATCACTAATCTGGGAACAAACAAAGTTGAAGCTGAAGGAAATGCATCTGCAATAGGAGGGAATAAAGCCATACATAAGAGGGTATTAGAGCTGAGAGATGGAAGAAAGAGATGGAGATTGAGGTCTGGTGATATCTTAGGGAATTTATTTCTCCAGGCATGCTGATAGCAGCACCAATTCTTTACTTGCCAATTCACCAACAATAAATTCTCTTTTGACTTAAACTTCTTGGGACAGATTTATATCACATCCACCAGCCAGGAAAGTGGGGGAAACAGAAGCCAGAGGAGACAATGGAGCAGGGCAGCAGCCAGGGATCCAGGCAAGGGGAGGGACTCAGGCCCCACCCCCAGCAGCCAGGAAATCAAGGGAAAGAGAAGCCAGAGTAGATGATGGAGGAGAGCAGCAGCCAGGGATCCAGGTAAGGGGAGGGTAGAGAGGTTTCGAACAGCTAAGAGAGACAAACTTGTTTGTCAGTTTGTCATACTGTTGTGGCTTGCATGTTGCTGTGAGCCTTGAGGCTGTGCCACCAGTGTTACAAGTGCTGGCAGGGTTGCACATGGTGCACGGGTTTCAATGCAGCTTACAGACTGAGACAAAGAAGAAGGAATAGGCCATCCACTTCTCAAAGAATTGACCAGGGAAAACCTTATGAATAGCCGAGAAACACTGTCTGATACATTAGTGCACAACTTTACAAATAGCCAGGAAACATTATCTGATACTGTGCAGGAGAATGAACCCCTTAGGTCAGAAGACTTTCAAAATATGACTAGGAAAGAGCTGCATCATCAAAGTAGGACCAACCTTATTGATATGGATAAAATAAAGATTTCAAGACCTCCATTTGCTAATGTGGCATGACTTAAATTGAGGAGAAACTGCTGCAAACATCCATTAATAATAGGAACATGGAAGGTATGAAGTATGAATCTAGGAAAATTAGAAGTCATCAAAAATGAAATGGAATGCAGAAAGATTGATATCCTAGGCATTAATGAGCTGAAATGAACTGGTTTTGGCCATTTTGAATCAGATAACCATATGATTTACTATGCCAGGAATGAAAAATTGAAAAGAAATGGCATGGCATTCATCATCACAAAGGCTGTTTCAAGATCTGTCCTGAAGTACAATGCTGTCAGTGATAGGATAATATCCATATGTCTACAAGGAAGACCAGTTAATACGACTATTATTCAAATTTATGCATCAACCACCAAAGCCAAAGATGAGGAAATGGAAGATTTTTATCAACTTCAGCAGTCTGAAATTGACCAAACGTGCAATCAAAATGTGTTAATTATCACTGGTGACTGGAATGCAAAAGTTGGAAACAAAGAAGAATCACCAGTAATTGGAAAATTTGGCCTTGGTAACAGAAATAATGCTGGAGATTGCATGACAGAATTTTGCAAGATCAACAACTTATTCATTGCAAACACCTTTTTTCAACAATACAAACAGCAGCTAAACACATGGACTTTGCCACATCTGTGGCAACAGGCGATGGGAAAGCTCAATATCTTCAGCCAAAACAAGGCCAAGAGCTGATTGTGGAACAGACCATCAACTGCTCATATGCAAGTTCAACTTGAAGTTGAAGACAATTAAAACAAGTCTACAAAAGCCAAAATATGACCTGGAATATATCCTTCCTGAATTTAGAGACCATCTAAAGAATAGCTCTGATGCATTGAACACCAGTGACTGAAAAGCAGAAGAATTGTGGGATGACATCAAGAACATCATCCATGAAGAAAGCAAGAGGTCATTAAAAAGACAACAAATGAAGAAAAGACCAAAATGGATGTCAGAAGAGACTCTGAAACTTGCCCTTGAATGGAGAGTAGCTAAAGGAAATGGAAGAAATGACAAGATAAAAGAACTGAACAGAAGATTTCAAAGAGCAGCTTGAGCAGACAAAGCCAATTGCTATAATAAAATGTGCAAAGACCTGGAGTTAGAAAACCAAAAGGGAAGAATACGCTCGACATTTCTCAAGCTGAAAGAACTGAGGAAAAAATTTAAGCCTCAAGTTGCAATATTGAAAGATTCTATAGGCAAAATATTGAATGATGCAGGAGGGATCAAAAGAAGATGGAAGGAATATACAGTCACTGTACCAAAAAGAACTGGTCAATGTTCATCCATTTCAGGAGGTGGCATATGATCAAGAACCGATGGTATTGAAGGAAGAACTCAAAGGTTCACTGAAGGAATTGGCTAAGAGCAAGGCTCCAGGAATTGACGAATACTCATTGAGATGTTTCAACAAACAGATGCCCTACTGGAGGGACTCACTCAGTTGTGCCAAGAGATTTGGAAGATGGCCACCTGGCCAAGTGACTGGAAGAGATCCATATTTGTGCCCATTCCAAAGAAAGGTGTCCCACAGAATATGGAAATTATCAAAAAATATTGTTAATATTTCACACAAGTAAAATCTTACTGAAGATAATTCAAAAACGGTTGGAGAAGTATATTGACAGAGAACTTCCAGAGATGCAGGCTGGATTCAGAAGAGGATGTGGAGCAAGGGATATCATTGCGTATGCCAGATGGATCTTGGCTCAAAGCAAAGAATACCAGAAAGATGTTTATTTGTATTTTATTGACTATGCCAAATCACTTGATTGTGTGGATCATAAAAAATTGTGGATAACATTGAGAAGAATGGGAATTCCAGAACATTTAATTGTACTCATGAGGAACCTGTACACAGATCAGGAAGCTGTCATTTGAAGAGAACAAGGGAATACTGCATGGTTTAAAATCATGAAGGGAGTGTGTTAGGATTGTACCCTTTCACCATAACTATTCAATGTATATGCTGAGCAAATAATCTGAGAAGCTGGACTATATGAAAAAGAACATGGCATCAGGATTGGAAGAAGAATCATTAACAACCTGCAATACACCGATGACACAACTTTCCTTTCTGAAAGTGAGGATGACTTGAAGCACTTACTGATAAAGATTAAAGAGTATAGTCTGCAGTATGGATTACATCTCAATATAAAGAAAACAGCTCTCACAACTGGACCTGTAAGCAGCATCCTGATGAATGGAGAAAAGCTTGAAGTTCATATTTCTTGGTTCTATAATTGATGTCAATTAAGGCACCAGTCAGGACATTAGATAACCTATAACACTGGCAAGTCGGCTGCAAAGGACCTCTTTCAAGTGCTTTCAAGTGCTCCTTAAAGACTAAGGTGCGCCAGACACAAGCCATATTTTCAATCGCTTCATATGCATGTGAAAGCTGGACAAAGAATAAAGAAAAAAGAAGAATTAATGCTTTTGAGATGTGATGCTGGAGAAGAATACTGAAAGTACCATGGACTGCTAAAAGAACTAACAAATCTGTCCTGGAAGAAGTGCAGCTGGAATGCTCCTTGCAAGCAAGAATAGCCCGACTTCCTCTCACCTACTTTGGTCATGTTGTCAGAGGGGACCATTCCCTGGAGAAGGATGTCATGCTTGGTAAGGTGGAGGGTCCATGAAGGAGGGGGTTGTTGTTGTTGTTACTTGCCATCCAGTCAGACCCAACTCATAGTGACCCCTCCTTGGGTTTCTGAGGCAATATCACTACAGAAGTAGATTGCCCAACCTTCCTTCCAAGGAGTGGCTGGTGGGTTTGAACTGCCAGCCTTCTGGTTAACAGTCAAGTGCCATAGGCACTATGCTACCAGAGCTCCTGAAGGACGGGAAGGCCCTCAAAGAGATGGTTTGACAGAGTGGCTACGACAATGGGCTCAAGTATAGCAGGGATCATGGAGTTGGCGCAGGACCCCAAGGTGTTTCGTTCTTCTGTGGATAGGGTCACTATGATTTGGAGACCGCTTGAAGGCACCTAACAACAACATATCACTTGTAATCAAATGAGTGTCATAGGAAGATTTTGGCCACCTGGTGTTATGCCTGTGAGTATGTTATATTACATGGAAGAAAGGCCTTTGTAGATATAATTAAGATTACTAAGTAGCTGATCTTAAAATAGGGAAATCATCTGGGATTATCCAGTGGGCCTATTCTAATTACATGTGTCTTTAAAAGCAAAACTGTTTCTCCAGGTGGTAGTGGAAGGGGAAGTCAGAGATTCAACCTGCTTGTGCTGGCTTGAATATGAAGAAGGGAACAGGGTCAAATAAGGGAGGACCTCAGTGCTACAAGCACAAGGAACTGAATTTTACATGGCAGTGGCATCTTCTCCTGAGCCTCCGGATAAGACCCAAGCCCAGACAATACTATGATTTCTGTTTTATGAGCACTGAGCAGAAGACCCATCTGAGGTAAGTTATGCTCAGACTTCTGACCAGCAAAACTGTGAGATAATAAATGGATGTTGTTTGGTAATTTGTTATGGCAGCAAACAAACAAACAAACAAACTAACTAATACCTGAGCAAAATAAGTGGTAATTTATCATTTAAGGAATGTTTATGAAGCCCCTTGTCTTACATCCAATGTTCCACTGGAACAAACTATAGAAATACCAGGAGCTATAGGGCATTTAGTTTAGAGTCACATAGACACAAATACTAAATACCTTCTAAAAACAAATAATTACACAAGGGTCTTCTCAGAGATTTTATAATCTCATTATAAAGAGTGTTTACTCTTCAAGACGAGGGCCATGTCTTACTCTTCTTCTCTCTCTTGGCACTTGTGCACCGTTATTGTTCAAATCCTCTTTGACCTACTAAACTGAGTAACTTTATATAATATAGTTGACTCAACAGTAAACAATGCTAGGGACTAAATAGTTAAGGACTTTAGTGTAGATTGGAAGTTATACTTCAGAGAATGCTTTCTGGTTCCAGGCCTGGCCTTTGATCCATAGGTGAAGAAGCAAAAAAATAATCCATTAAATGCTTAGTGATTTTTTTTCCTCCTCCCTTAAAATATAGGAATGCTTGATCTTTACAAAGATTCCTATTTTGGCTCTGGAATTAAGTTTGTGAGCTGTTATGGCTTGTGATTCAAATGTCCCAACCACACTGGCAAATCAAAGGCCTAAGGTCTGGGGTAGATTCAGAAATCAGTGAATTTAGTAATTATCTTATGTCTGTGTCACAAAAGCTTAATGTGATTATACTCACTTTTCTCTTCATGGTTAGTATTAATGTTCAGTCTAGATAACAATGACAATCCCTGTATAATTGTTTCAGATTGTGCAGTGTGTCTTGGTCTTTTCTTTGCATTTTTATACTTCAGGGTACACACTTACATCGAGTCAGATCCGACTCATAGCGACCCCTCCTTGGGTTTCCAAGGAGGTATCACTATGGAAGTAGATTGCCCAACCTTTCTTCCGAGGAGTGGCTGGTGGATTTGAACAGCCAGCCTTCTGGTTAGCAGTCAAATGCCTTAGGCACTATGCCACCAGAGCTTCTATACTTCAGGGTAGATATCCCCTATATACCACCAGGTGTTTGCAGTCTTATTCCTTCACTCCTTTGATTCCTATCACTATCAGTTACCAGTTCTTCTCTTGGGGCCTATATGTTGTTGTTGTTTGCCTATATACTTTCCATTAAATCCAACTTGCCTCATGACTGGCTTGCTTTTCCTGCCTATCTCTTGGTGATGGGGATGCATCTTAAGTGACTGCCAGCTCCATCTTCCTTATGATTATGTTGCTTGAGAAGAAATCCCTAAAACTATTAAATATTTATATCCTTCCATAGGATGGCTAATGACTATTTTGCATTTCATATCTGTGATAGTTTGAGGTTCCAATAACTTTGATCCATATAAATGTCTGGTCAAAAACAAGCAAACACTTAGTAAAACCAACTATTCTGTCAGGATTGACTCTGTTCTACAGATGTGCTGTTGTTGAAGTACTGGTGTCCTTGGAATCATATCTTCACATCTGAAAAGGGGCAACAGTATGAGTAACAGTCTGGGTCTCTCTTTGACATCTTCCCTTGAAAAGTGTTAAATGTTGCCATTATCTTGACAGTTTGAAAGCTAGTCATGTGGTTGATGGTTTACCAATGAGATAAATGTGGAAAATGTCACTTTCCCTTTAATTATTTCTGTCAGTAAAAACTTGGCAAAAGACAACAGTAAAGAGATATTGGTCTTTAGGCATGTTCAAATTTACTTTTTTGATTTAGGATTTTGATGACTTTCATGGGCAGTATCCTTACAGTGACCCTGTCTAGTTTAGAAGTTCTGAAATTACAGTGTCAGACCTCTTTCTCATTCCTGCAGACAGCAGCAGCACTCACCAAATACTGTAGCCACGTAACCATGAAAAACATCTTATTTTGTATTAGCCAATTGATATCTATGATTTGTATGGAAAAATCATTTTTCTTTTTCTTTTTGGCAAAGTTTGCTGTATAATTTGATTTGTGTTTTTATTTTGTTTTGTTTTTGTTTTTTGACTCTTCACTACATTTTGCATAATCAAGTTATTATTTCAGAACCTAAAACAAAGAGGGCAGTTTCTCTTTTCCTGTTGTTATTAGAGAGCTTTGGAACACATGTATGACCATGGCTTCTTACTTTTCTGCTTCAAATTGCTAGAATTCAGAACTTATCCTTGGCACTCTATTAACAGGAAAAAACCAATGAAGAATTAGTTTCTTAGTATGCAACCTGATTTTACATTCCTCCTCCTTTTTCTTTTCATTGTATAACATTGCCATGAGCTAAAGGAATTAAAAGAAAGATAAATTGGTTAGGCTAGTAGACTTAGTTAAGACAATAATGTGTACTGTTTATTGAATATTTAGTCTGTACCAAAGGATCCCTGGTGGTGCAATGGGTAAAATGCTCACCTGCTAATTGAAAAGTCTGAGGCTCAAAACCACCAGCTGCTTCACAGGGGAAAAGACCTACTAAAACCCCATGGGGCAGTTCTACTCTATCCTATAGTGTTGTTATGAGTTGGGATCAACTCAACAGCACAAAACAACAATAGTCTGTACCAGATAACTTATGAACAATATCACCTTCCATTTCTGATAATATGGTGGGTGGTGTACTCAGACAAACTCTCCCACTGAAAACTAGTGAAAATGCTAAACAATGGTGCTTAAAATTATCAAGATAGACTAGAAAGAAAGACCCAATGATCTGCTTCTTAAAAGCAGCCACTGGAAACCCTATGGATCACAATATTCCAATCCAGTTATATTTCATAGGGTCATGGGTCAGGGGTCTACTCCTTGGCAGCTGCTAACAACAACAACAACACAAAAAATGTCAGTGAGATGACAACAAAGTAAGAAATTATCAGGCTAAAATGCAGAGAGATGAAAACAGAAATTTAGTGAAGTAAGCCCTCTCAATTTTTCTTTCATCCTAAGAATATTTATTGAGCTTAATCATCGTTACCTTCAGCTTCCTCATAGAGTTATTAGACAGGAAACAAAGCCCAGATAGAGAGTATAAGAAAAGAGCCTCCATTCAGAAAGCTGGGACAAAAGTACTTTACCCTCAACATTTATCTCAGTTCATTTAAGGTTAACTATAAATGCCGTCCCTCCGCTCAGAGACAGAGAGAGAGAGAATATGAAAAAGAGGTTAAGAAACACAAAAGAAAGTGAAATATATAACATAAATGTAATTTGTATTTCATAAGGAGATAATAAAACAAATGAGTAAAGGAAGTATTCTAAGACATGATGGCTGGGAATGTTCCAGAATTATTGAAAGACATGAACCTTTGATACATACGTCCCAATAAATCCAAAGTGTATATTAAAATGAAAAAAAAAAAAAACCTCATCAAAATACATTAGCTGGCAACTACAGAAGATAAAAAGCCAAAATCCACTGCCATTAAGTCAATTCTGACTCATAGAAATCCCCACTGGATTTCCAAGGCTATAAATCTTTATAGAAGTAGATAGCTTCATCTTCCTCCTGCAGAGCAGCTGGTGGGTTTGAACCACCAACTTTCTGGTTAGCAGCCAAATTCATCCAAACCAGAGCTCCTTACAGAACACCAAAGACAAGAAAAATATTTTAAAAGCATCCAGAAAGAATAAAGTGACATCTACAAAGGAATGGTTGACAGCTGGTTTCTTATATCAACAAATGGAAGACAGAAGCTAGTGAAATATTATCTCCAATATGCTAAAATAATCGTCAGTTTATAATTCTCAACCTAGAAAAACTATTCCATGAAAACAAAGGCAAAATAACATTTTCAGACAAATCTAAACTGAGTTTACTGACAAAAGACTGTCATTAAAGTAATTTCTTAAGGATTTATTTTTAGAGGATATCTTTTAGAAAGAATAAAAGTGATGCTAGATATAAAATCTGAGATGCAGTAAGAAAAAGATATCAGTAAATCTAAATAAAGATTGAGGAATTATGTGTGTAGCTTAATTAATGTATTGGAAAACAACAATATTTACGTTGAAAAGGGAATAACTGAAGTTAAAATTGTATTGTTTGAGAGAAAGGTGAAGATGATTTTTAAGGTAAACATTTTATAATTTCTAGAAAGACCACTAAAAGAATAAAAACAAAGTGTACAACTTCGAAAGTTGTTGTTGTTGTTGTTAAGTGCCGTCGAGTTGTTTCCGACTCATAGCGACCCCATGCACAGCAGAACTAAACACTGCCCGATCCCACGCCAGCCCCACAATCCCTGCTATACTTGAGCCCATCATCGCAGCCACCGTATCAATCCATCTCCTTGAAGGCCTCCCCCTCTTTCGTCGACCCTCCACCCTACCAAGCATGACATCCTTCTCCAGGGAATGGTCCCTTCTTACAACATGACCAAAATAGGTGAGACGAAGTCTGGCCATTTTTGCTTCCAAGGAGCATTCTGGCTGCACTTCCTCCAGGACAGATCTGTTAGTTCTTTTAGCAGTTCACGGTACTTTCAGCATTCTTCGCCAGCACCACAACTCAAAAGCATCAACTCTTCTTCGGTCTTCCTTATTCATTGTCCAGCTCTCACATGCATACGAGGCGATTGGAAATATCATGGCTTGTGTCAGGCGCACCTTAGTCCTCAAGGAGATATCCTTGCTCCTCAGCACTTGAAACAGTTCCTTCGCAGTTGACTTTCCCAATGCTACATGTCGTCTAATGTCCTGACTGCTGCTTCCGTTGGCATCAATTGTAGAACCAAGCAACGTGAATTCCTTGACAACCTCAATCTTCTCTCCATTTATTGTGATGCTGCTCATTGGTCCAGTTGTGAGGATTTTTGTTTTCTTTATGTTGAGATGTAATCCATACTGCAGACTGTATTCTTCAGCCTTCATCGGTAGGTGCCTTAAGTCATCCTCACTTTCAGCAAGCAAAGTTGTATCGTCTGCATATCTCAGGTTGTTAATGATTCTTCCTCCAATCCTGATACCACATTTTTCTTCATATAGTCCAGCTTCTTGGATTATTTGCTCAGCATATAGATTGAATAAGTGTGGAGACAGAACACAACCCTGATGCACTCCCTTCTTGATTTTAAACCATGTAGTGTCCCCTTGTTCTGTTCGAACGACAGCCTCCTGGTCAAGGTACAGATTCCTCATGAGTACAATCAAGTGCTCGGAAATTCCCATTCTTCTCAATGTTGTCCATAATTTGTCATGATCCACACAATCAAATGCCTTTGCATAGTCAATAAAACACAAGTAAACATCTTTCAGGAAGTGACATATGATCTAGAACCAATGGTAATGAAGGAAGAAGTCAAAGCTGCAATGAAAGAACTGGTGAAGAACAAGGCTCTGGGAATTGATGGCATACCGATTGAGATATTTCAACAAACAGATGCCCCATTGGAGGCACTCACTCAGTTATGCCAAGAGATTTGGAGGACAGCTACCTGGCCAACTGACTGGAAGAGATCCATATTTGTGCCCATTCCAAAGAAAGGTGATCCCACAGAATGTAGAAATTATAGAACAATATCATTAATATCACATGTAAGTAAGATCTTACTGAAGATAATTCAGAAACGTTTGCAGCAGTATATTGACAGAGAACTTCCAGAGGTTCAAGCCGGATTCAGAAGAGGACGTGGAACAAGGGATATCATAGCTGTTGTCAGATGGATCTTGGCTCAAGGCAGAGAATACCAGAAAGATGTTTACTTGTGTTTTATTGACTATGCAAAGGCATTTGATTGTGTGGATCATGACAAATTATGGACTTCGAAAGTAGTAAAGGGAAAAAAAATGAGAAAAAAATCATTTAGAAAAAAGGCAAGAAATTTGAGAAAAAAGAATATGAAAAAGACAGGTCAAGTAGAAAACATCATTTAAGGTGGAGTCTAGAAATAAAAATATCAGTAATTAAAAAAAGTAGATGAGATATCACTGAATAATTCATGTAGAAATTGTCAAATAGGAGCCGAATTTTCTATGTAAATTTTACTGAAACACAATAAAACATTATTTGAAAAAAAGTAAATGTGATAAATGCTCAGCTAAAATATAAATATTGTTAGAATGACAGGACAGAATCTATTATATCAATTTTATAAGACATGCATAAAATATATTGTTGTTGTTACTAGGTGTTGTCAAGTGAGTTTCGACTCATAGCACCCAGTGTTGCAATGGGAATGAAACATTACTGGATCCTGTGCCATTTGCACAGTTGTTACTATGTTTGAGCCCATTGTTGCAGCCACTGTGTCAGTCCATCTTTTGAGGGTCTTCCTCTTTTTCACTGACCATTTACCAAGCATGACGTCATTCTCCAGGAACTGTTCCTTCCTATTAGCATGTTTAAAGTATGTGAGACAAAGCCTCATCATCTTTGCTTTAAGGAGCATTCTGGCTCCCAAGATAGATTGATTCATTTTTCTGGTGTTGTTGTTGTTGTTGTTATGTGCCGTTGAGTAGTCCACGCTATATTCAATATTCTTCACCAACACCATAATTCAAAGGCATTGTGGTGGTTATGTTTGTGTGTCAACTTGGCTGGGTCTTGTTGAGTGACTGGGCAGCTGGTGGTAGTTATTCCCCATGATGAGACTGGCAATCATCTCCATGGTGGGACCTACCAGAAGCAGCTGGGTAGCTGCTTTAGGGATGTGGTCTGTTTCCCATATATAAGAAGCAGCTTTGGGAATCGTCTCTAGCTCATGCTATGCTTGAACCCTGCATGTAGCTGTGCCATTGTTCAGCAGCCTGCCATGCTCTGCCAACCTTGGGACTTGCAATGGACTTGAATTAATGGTCTGCTGTGTGGCTTGGTAACATCGGGACTATGCCATTTTATTTGCCCACCTTGGGCTTGTTAGCCTCAGCAGCCAGTAGCTGCCTGAGTGAAGATATGCCTCTAGTTTCAGTGGGCCGGGAGCAAGAGGCAGAGCTGAAGCCCAAGGCTGAGGGGCTTCCACACAGCCCCTAGAGCCTGGCACTTGGAACTCGGACTTCTGGCCTTCCAAACTGTAAGAGAATAAACTCCTGTTTGTTCCAGCCATCCCATTTGAGGTATATTCTTGTCAGAGTGGCACTAGGTGACCAGAACAGGCATCAATTCTTCTCCCATCTTCCTTATTCATTGTCCAGCTTTTGCATGCATATGAAGTGACTGAAAATACCCATGGATTGGGTCAACTGTACCTTAGTCCTCAAAGTGACATCTTTGCTTTTTAACACCTTAAAGAAGCCTGTTGCAGCAGATTTGCACAATGCAATACATTGATTTCTTCACTGCTGCTTCCATGGGTGTTGATTGTGGATCCAAGTATATTATATTTTATATTTATACTATATGAATTTTATATGACAAACATAAAATATAAGAAGACAGAAGATTTAAATACAAGGATGGGAAAATATATCAGGCAAATCCTAGCTAAAAGAAATCTGTTATAGCTATTATAACTACAAGCAAAGACAAAATTTCAATGAGGCAAGAAGCAATATTAGGTACTCTTAATGATAGAATAGGAGCTCTGGTGGTGTAGTGCCTAAAGCATTTGATTGCTAACCAGAAGACTGGCAGTTCAAACTCACCTGCCACTCCTTGGAAGGAAGGTTGGGCAATCTACTTCCATAGTGATATTGCCTTGGAAACCCAAGGAGGGGTCTCTGTGAGTCGGATCTGACTCCATGACAAAGAGTAATAGTAATGATAGAATACTTATGTCACCAGGAAAATGAAATAATTTGATATTTGTGCACTCCTACCCACCAGCCACTCCTCGGAAGGAAGATGGGGCAATCTACTTCCGTAGTGATACTGCCTCGGAAACCCAAGGAGGGGTCGCGATGAGTTGGGTTCAACTCGATGGCACATAACAACCACAACAACAGTAATATATCTCTAAAAGAACAAAACAGAAATTTACAAAACTGAAAGAGAAGTAGAAGTTAAGTGATGGAGCAAATGAGAAATCAGTAAGGAAAATGCAGATTTAAACAATATGATTAATATATTTGTCTTAATTGCCATATATACGAATGAGCCCTATAATGCAGAATATATTCTCTTTATAAACATGTAAGAGATATTTGCAAAAATTAACTCTATACTGGGCCATAAATAACTCTAACAATTTTCAAAATTTGTATCATGCGTTGAGAATGACACAATTAAACTAGAAATCAATAACCAAAAGATAATCAATGAAACTCCATATATCTGTAAAGGAAGAAAGATTTCTAAGTAAACTATTGGTCAAAAAGGAAACTACAATGATATTATAAAATATTTAGATGGAATGATAGCGAAAATACTAGTACTGAAACTTAAGGGATGCATATAAAGCAGTAATTAAAAAGACACTTTAGCTTTAAATAATTATATTAAACTAAAAACAGAGATTGGGAATTATGCAGTAAAGATCCACCTTAAAAGGATAGGAAAAGACAGAAAAGTAAACCTATAAATGCTGCAATAAAGGAAATAATAAAGACATGGAAATAAGCAACAGAAAATGAGCATAGAATAGAAAACATGAGCAAAAATATAAGTTGGCTCTGCAAAGACCAATAAAATGGACAAATCTTTGGTAATATTGTTCAAGAAAGAAAAATCCTAAGTAAACAATATTTGTTGTTGTGTGCTGTTGGGTTGGCTCCGACTCATAGCGACTCCTCCTTGGGTTGCCAAGGCAGTATCACTATGGAAGTAGATTGCCCAACCTTCCTTTCAAGGAGTACCTGGTGGATTTGAACCATCAGCCTTCTGGTTAGCAGTCAAATGCATGAAGAAGCCAAAAACCAAATCTGTTGTCACCAAATCAATTCTGACTCTTAGAGATCCCATGTGTTGCAGAGTAGAACTGTTCCATAGAGTTTTCATGCCATACCTTTCTTCTGAGGCACTGTTGGGTGGATTTGAACCCCTCACCTATAGGCTAATAATTGAGTGCAAACAAGTTTGCAGCACCCAGGTACCTATGAGGCATGTAAAGGGAATAAAAATGTCAGCATTAAAAAGATAATACAAGGAAAATGTGTTAATATGTGTGACATGGACAAATTCCTAGAAAAACATAAGTCACCAAAACTGATTCAAGAAAGAAAAGAACACATGAAAAGTCATCCAAACATTAAACACATTGAATCAGTAGTTAAGATCTTTTCACAGAGAAAACTCCAGGCCTAGATGGTTTTACCATGGAAGTAAATCAATTATTCAAGGAAAAAATAAATCTAATTTTACAGAAACTATTTCAAAGTAGAAGGAGCTCTGGTGGTGTAGTGGGCAAGGCATTTGGCCGCTAAGCAGAAAGTTGGCAGTTCAAACCCACAAACAGCTCTGTGGGAGGAAGATGAGGCAATCTATTTCTGTAAAGATTTATAGCCTTGGAAAGCCAATGGGGATTGCTATGTGTCAGAATCAACTAGATGGCAGTGGATTTTTTTTTTCCTCAAAAGTAGAGCAAAATAAGGAACGTTTTCACCCAAGGAGGGGTCACTATGCCTTGTATCCCCCTCGATGGCAGTGAGTTTTGTTTTGTTTTAGTTTTAGTGCTACCTTGATATAAAAAACCTGAGGTGGACAATACAAGAAAGGAAAATTGCAGGCCAATCTCATTCAGTAATATAGGCACACACACAAAAAACCAAACCCACTGCCATCCAGTCCATCCCAACTCTTAGCGACCCCTTTTGGGTTTCCAATGCAGTGACTCTTTATGGAAGTAGATTGTTCCACTTGCCTTCCACTGAGTGGGCTGGTGGGTTTGAATAACCAACATTCTGGTTAGCAGTCAAATGCCTTAGGCACTGTGCCGCCAGAGCTCTTTAATATAGGCACAGTAATCTTCAAAATGTTAGTAAAGCCAATTCAGTAATTTATAGGAAGAGTAATATATCATACTCAAGTTGTACTTATTTTGGAAATATAGGCATTTTTTGAAAAAAAAATTAGTACTAGTTTTCATTAAAGAAAAATATTCATTTCAATAGATGCTGAAATATTGTTTGATAAAACTCAACATCCATTCATGGTAAAACAAAAACAAAAACCTCTTAGCAAACTTGACATAAAAGGGAATTTGTTAATCTGATAAAGTGTAACTCAAAAAAACCTACAGCAGACATCAAATTTAATGGTGGAACACTGACAGCTTCCTCTTCAAGGTTAGGAATAACTTCTAGTCAGTAGTCTGTTAGAGACTCTAGGTAGCACAGAAAAGAGAAGTCAAATTTTAAAAAGCATTAGGATTGGAAAGTAACAAGTAAGAGTATCATTAGCAGGTAAGATTCTTTACATAGAAAGTAAAACTAAAATAAAAACATCACAGATAAATTATTAGAAATCACAAGAGTTTAGCTAGTTTGTCACATATGAATTTAATAATATTAATTATCAAACAAAAATAAATACTACTTATAGTAGCCTGAAAAACATAAACCATAATAACCTATCTAGCAATATGTCTAATAAGAAATGTGAAAGACTTATGTGGAATAAATCATATGTTACCTCTGGTTAGTTCTTCAAGGATATTAATATCATACATCAAAGAGGTAAAGTTAACTTCCACAGATACCACATAGCTGGGAAGTGGAGATGTAAGGATTTGAACTTGGGTCTATTCAATTTCAAGTTCTATGCTTTCCCTGTTATAATGACCATAACTTTGGGGCCTCCCGAAATGTTCTCAGCCCTACCTGAGTTATAGATCTTGGCTTTTTGCTCCCTCTCTGTTCAGAGCAGCCATAATGACAACTAGTGTCATCTTCATGGTCTTAAGATCCTAGCTTCCAAGACCATCACATCTCAAGTGGTCCAGTTTCCATGGTGTGTGTGTGTGTGTGTGTGTGTGTGTGAAAGAGAGAGAGAGAGAGAGAGAGAGAGAGAAGAGTGCATGCTGGCATCTTCTCCATGGCTAGGTGCACTAGCAGCTTTAGCAATGGTTTGTCCCTGACTGGAGGAAACTCTGAACAAAGGAACTGAGTGACATGATCCAGAAATGTGGAGGTAATGGGTTAAAATGGGGCAAAATCTGACCATCAGTAGACAGCAGTTGGAAGGAGCTAGCAATCAATAGCTTGCCTTCTTCTTCCATTCCCTACAGAAGACTCTTCTAAGATTTAATGGTTTTATGCAATCACTCTAGACATGTACATCTGTTGTGACTAGCAACCAGCTGTGTTTTCTTGTGAAGTTGTAGTCAGCTCAGTAATACACCACCTTACATGTGTTCTTTCTCTTACCCTAACTCACTTCCTTTTCCCTTCACTCTTGCTTTCCTGAGATAGAGCCCCGAAGCATTGCCCTGGGTGCTCCAATAGAGTACTGAATAGATTTCCAGGACTTATAGCATCCATTCTGGTACATGGACATTTACTGAGGCTCAGCCTTTCCAACATTCAGACAGTGTGTCCTAGCCTATTAATATGCTATTAAGTCAATTTCAGGGCATTGACATCAACATTTGGAAAAACAAGTAATAGAAGAGAAGGAAAATATCAGAGTGTATCACATGTAGTGAGGGTAAATGCCATTTCTTAAAACTGTTAATTCAGTCGTGTGTGCGTTTGTGTGTATGTGTATTCGATATGCATATTGAATTATGGTGTCATTTTTTTTCTTTCATTTTTTTTACTGTGTGTCATGTTGGGAAAAATAAAAGTTGAAAACCATTGTTCTAGGCAGTGGCTACATGTTGTAACTGTGACTTCTAGTCACAGTCCTATCTGTGGAAACCTTTGGTAGCCTCTTTAAGAGCCATTAAAATGTTTGAAGAACACTCATTTGATTTCCCATATAGGGACAGCTTACACTTGTTTAGTTGCCGTGATAGTCTTTGGCAACATTATTTTTTCCTTGGAAGCTAGATAGCCTGGCTTATTTAGAAAAAATAAAGGTGATTATCTAATGAACAAGTTTTTATTTAATGATGCCTTTGTTTGTTTCTTTATTTATATGTCTCTGTGAAACCATAAGGAGCTCTAGTAGTACAGTAGTTAAAATGTTCAGCTGCTAATCAAAGGCTGGTGGTTCAAATCCACCACCTGATCCTTGGGAGAAAGATGAGACAATCAGCTTCCATAAATATTTACAGCCTTGGAAACTCTATGGGGCACTTCAACTCTGCCCTATAGAGTCACTATGAGTTGGAAATGAACTTGATGGTAGTGAATTAGGTTTGATGAGACGATAGTTGTACAGATACTTCTGACAATAATTATTGATAATCCTGACAACCAAGATAATACACACTTTATTTTGTCTTATGGGTGTTTTAATCTTTGAAAAATATGAGCTTATTTCCAAGTTCAATGACCTGTTTGATCTTGGAATGTTCTGATCTGGAGACTTGTTTGGGGGAAATGAAGCTGATGGTGCAGTGGTTAAGGCACTTGGCTGTCAACCAAAATGTCACTGGTTCAAGCTCACCAGAAGTTCCATGTGAGAAAGATGAGGCAGCCTACTTCCATAAAGATTTATAGCCTCAGAAATTGTATGGGGCAGTTCTATTCTGTCCTATAGTGTTGCTATGAGTCAGAATTGACTCAATGGCATTGGGCGGGAGGAAGTACAAGTCTCAGTGCTGCCCATGTACTGTGCTAACATTAAAAACAAACACCCAAACCAGGTTTTAGTTTGCAGTGTGTGTACTGATTTAACCTGAAGATACTAAATGAAAACAGCTGCATAGTTTCCCGTTTAAATATTCTGAGATAAAATACTCTGGAAAGACACATAAAAGAGAAAAAGAAGTAATAAACTTTTTGAAGACAAAAGACAATCTTGAATGTATTTTCCAAAAATCCAAGAAATGGCAAGTT
The DNA here is from genome assembly GCF_000298275.1 of Orycteropus afer afer. NCBI lineage: Eukaryota > Metazoa > Chordata > Mammalia > Tubulidentata > Orycteropodidae > Orycteropus > Orycteropus afer. The sequence goes on from NW_006921730.1 coordinate 6,467,155, forward strand.
ATTTTTTAATTCCTTATGATGGTACAAAATATTTTCACCATTGCTAAGGAAAGACAATTTGAAAGGATTCAAACAGTGTTGAAAATGCAAGGACATAGTTAAATTGCCAAGAATTCATTGAGTTCCTTTTAGTTTTATGGTAATTTCTAAGAAGCCAACTGATAGTCCTAGCTTTCTCACTTGGTAGACATAACACAATTATTTCTATAATTACTGCCAAGCCTACTGAGAATTTAATGGATTTGGAAGTATCTGAAAAGAAACATTGAAGTTCATGCTCTCCACACCCAAATGGTTGGATTGTTAAAGCCTAGCAAAAACTCAGATTAGTTGTTTATTTGTTCTCAAGATAATTATTGTACAATAAGCAGTGAGTACTTCTCTGTGCCAAATAATAAAGGATGTGTAAGGTATTTTTAATATTTTAATTGATGTTGTTGTTAAGTGCCGTCGAGTTGTTTCCGACTCATAGCGACCCCATGCACAGCAGAACAAAACACTGCCCGATCCCACGCCAGCCCCACAATCCCTGCTATACTTGAGCCCATCATCGCAGCCACCATGTCAATCCATCTCGTTGAAGGCCTCCTCCTCTTTCGTCGACCCTCCACCCTACCAAGCATGACATCCTTCTCCAGGGAATGGTCCCTTCTTACAACATGACCAAAATAGGTGAGATGAAGTCTGGCCATTCTTGCTTCCAAGGAGCATTCTGGCTGCACTTCCTCCAGGACAGATCTGTTAGTTCTTTTAGCAGTCCATGGTACTTTCAGCATTCTCTTCCAGTCAGTTGGCCAGGTAGCTGTCTTCCAAATCTCTTGGCATAACTGAGTGAGTGCCTCCAATGGGGCATCTGTTTGTTGAAATATCTCAATCGGTATGCCATCAATTCCCAGAGCCTTGTTCTTCACCAGTTCTTTCATTGCAGCTTTGACTTCTTCCTTCATTATCATTGGTTCTAGATCATATGGCACTTCCTGAAATGGATGAAGATCGATCAGTTCTTTTTGGTACAGTGACTCTGTGTATTCCTGTCATCTTCTCTTGATGTTTCCTGCATAAGGAAAACCTTATGAATTTTAATTAGTAACAAGTATTAATGCTATAACGACTCTGGAGCTCTGGTGGCATAGTACCTAAGGCAATTGACTGCTAGCCAGAGGTTGGAGGTTCAAACCCACCAGCCACTCTGTGGAAGGAAGCCTGGGCAATCTACTTCTGTAAAGACTTACTGCCTTAGAAATCCAAAGGGGATCGTTATGAGCCAGAATTGACTCGATGGCAATGAGTTTCTTTCTTTCTTTTTTTTTAATTAATGCTATGATAAGTGAAATTAAACAAATAATATGTAAGGTGTAGGGTAAACACTAGTTTAATTCTCATAGAACTATTTTAGAAGGTATACATCACCCATGGGAGATTTGATTCCATATTTAATTTTTTTTCCCTTTGCTCTGGAGCTAATATTAACAAAGGCCAGGCCTCATATGAAGGGAACACACTTTGTAGAAGCAATCTTGGCCTAAAACAACAGGGGGCTGGCCATTTTCATATCTCTGCAGATGACCCATCTTGGTCTGCTTGTTCTTTTGGTATGTTTATAGATCATCTCTGTGATAAATCAAACCACCTTTCCACATTCATCTTCTTTGCCATATGACCATTTGATTTCTCTTATTGATGTCAAGCCACTCCTTGACTTTGGGTTTGATCATGAAATGTGTTTTGGTCAATAGAGTAAGGCAGAAGTGTGGCAGTTCTGAGCTTCAACCTTAAGTGACTTTGTGTGTATCTACTTGATTTCTTGTTCTTCTGTCATATCTAGGAGAAGAACAAACTCATGCTAGTTTATTAGTCTGAGGAGGAGCTTGAGAGACATGTGGAGAAGAACCATCCAGCCAATTTAGTCTGGATTAGCTAACTCTAGCAAACTGCAGTGTATGAGCTAAATAAGTACTTACTGTAGTATGTCTCTGATGTTTTGTGACTATGTTATGTAGCAATAGTTGACTGATAGGCCTTGTAAATCCGCTTCTGTTTTCAGCAAATTTTTTGGCCCTGGTCAGAGTTCAGAAGCTAATCTGTGTCTTATGAATAAATAAGAAATTAAATTTGAACTCTGACTTTGTTATGGAACTCTAGTCCATGGATCTGGAGTTTCTGGGGCTTGCAGGAACTTTAAATAGAGATGAAGTCCAGCAGAGTTATCACTTGTCAGTAATCAGCTACACACTAAACAAATTGCCATCAAGTCAATCTGACTCACAGAGATCCATCAGAGTATTACTGTGCTCAATAGGGGTTTCAATGACTGATTTTTCAGAAGTCGATAAACCAAGTCTTTCTTTTGAGTGACTCTGGGTGGACAGAAACCTTCAACTTTTCAGTTAGCAGTCAAATACATTAACTGGTTGCATCAAACAGGGAGTCCACTGATTGCAAAATACATGTGTTTAGCTTCTCTGGCCAAGATCTTTGTTATTATGTCTGTTTCCACAAAACATACATTTATTCATTCATTTTCTTTCCTCTTCAGACCTGGATTTCAGGAGACTTCTTGTTGGAACCCAATGAGTTATAAGAGCAGTGGAAAACACACTGCCATCCTTCAAGTAAATAGGGGTTATGATTACAGTAAATACAAAATATTATAATACTTAGTATAATTCCTGAAAGAGAAACTTCTCTTCTTAGGTGTTCTTTCTAGGATCATTTAGAGGTTATTGAGTAAAAGTCTAGAGTCACAATCATTGTGCTGGACAGTCCCTACCTTATAATATGCTCATGATCTCTTACCACATAAACTCACATATGAATATGTGATATCTTAATTGACACTGATATGGAGCTTCCTGGAAGAGAGAAATTCTTCTCTATCCTGCAGGATCTCTATGGCTAAAGGCTACTCTTGACATTTTCTGGTACAAACTTCAGTTCTCTCTTTCATCAAGCATAAATGGGGGAGTTTAATGGTAGAATTGTATGTGTCTTAGAGTCACAATGATACCTTTTGAATACTTTTGAGACATTCCACTTGAGTTTCAATAAAATGGAGTCCAGACAAAGCTATTAGAGTTGAGAGGAAGTGTTTGGTTTGTATAGTTACAAAGGTAGTGCAATTTTATTAGTAAAGATGCTTGAAATTCTAGAGGAAATTTACTTTGAGACTCAGGATGGATGAAATAAGAACGTGTCACATCCACCATCCAGATAAATGGCATGTCCAGTTTTCTCCCACTCTATCCAGGATGTCCTACATAGATCCCCCTCCAAGTGGTTGACAATGGTAGGCAGGCACCATCTAGTTTTTCTGGTCTCATAGTCATAGAGGCTGAGGATCACATGGTGTATGTCGCTTGGACTTATTGTTTCCATGCATCTTTGGTTTTCTTCATGGATGGTATCTTCCCTCTCTGAATTTGAAAATTCCTTTAAACATGAGTTCAGAAGCCTTCTGAGTATTCTTAGGGGAATAGATAACTTTATTTATTTATTTATATTTGAGCATTTTATTGTGGGTTGGTTGAAAGTTTACATACATATTCATTTCCCATTCAACAATCTATCCACATTTTGTTTCATGACATTATTTGCAATACCGTCAATGTAACAGCACTCTTCCCACTTCCTCCCTGGGCTTCCTGTTTCCATTTGCCCATCTTTCCTGCCCCTTCCTGCCTTCTGGACTTTGTTATTAGAAAGATGTTGCCCTTTTGGTCTTGTATGGTTGATTGTTCTGAGAGGCACATTTTTCTTAGGTGTTGTTGCTCACTTTGTAAGTCTGTTTATTGTTTGATTGAAGGGTGATCTCTGGGAGTGGATTCAGTTACAGGTTTGAAGAGTGTCTGAGGGTAATACTCTCAGGGGTTCCACTAATCTTGATCAGACAAATAAATCTGTTATTTTTATGAATTTGAATTTTGTTCTACATTTTCTCCTACTCTGTCTGGGACCTCCTATTGTGATCCCGATCAGAGCAGTCAGTAGTGGTAGCCAGGCATCGTCTAGTTCTTCTGGTCTGTATTTCATGTGGTCCATTGATCTTTTGGACTAATTGTTTCTTTGGGTCTTTGATTTTTTTTCACTCCTCTATGCTCTCAATGGGAAAAGACCAAGAGTTGAATTTTAGATGGCTACTCTGAAGCTTTTAAGGCCTTAGTCACTACTCATTAAAATAGAATGTAAAACTGATTTTTTAAAAAAATTTTTATTGTGATTTGGGTGAAAGTTTACAGAGAAAATTCATTTTCCATACAGGAGTGAACATACACTTTGTCTCATAACATTGACTGCAATTTCCCACAATGCAACAGCTCTCTGCTCACTTCCTCCCCATAGTTACCTCTTCCCTATGCCCTTCCCTCCCATGAACTCTTGCCCCTGAACTGTCTTCCTGCGGATAAACAGCCCTTCTAATATAAATGTTCACCTCATATGTCTGTCTTTTGTTTGGCTGGAAGCCACAGGAGTGGGTTCAGCTCCAGACCTGAAGGGCAGCTAGGGGCCATAACCTCAGGGATTTCACCAAGCTCTATCCAACCAGCAAACCTGGTCCCACTTTTTCTTTCTTTTTTTTTTTTTTAAGTGGTTTTGAGTTTTGTTCCACATTATTCTCCCACTCTATCTAGGATGTCCTACATAGATGCCCCTCCAAGTTGACAGTGGTAGCTGGGCACCCTCTAGTTCTTCTGGTCTCATAGTCATAGAGGCTGAGGATCAAATGGGGTACCAGTCGCTTGGACTAATTGTTTTCATGCATCTTGGGTTTTCTTTATTCTTCTTTGCTCTGGATGAGGAGAGACCCATCATTGCATCTAGATGACTCTTTGCAAGCTTTTAAGATCCCAGTCCCTACTTGCCAAAGTAGGATGTAGAACAATGTTTATGTGTAGTATGTTATGCCGATTGAGCTTGATGTCCCCTGTGACCATGGTCCTGAGCTCACAGATCCAACTACTCACTCCCTTTGTGTAGCTGGCTGTGGCCAAGAAGTGACTACAAACTTGTCCCTTGTCAGCTCTACTATATACCTGGGAATTCTTATAGAACATAGAAATACACTTGTAGAATCATTGTTTGTCAATTCTATATATGGTCATGGGCACACTCCTCCCAGCATAGACATACCTAATCATTCAGCCTGTCCACCCATCTATCTACCTATAGATCAATGTTTGCCATCACTGACAATGCAGTACTGTATGGGCAAAAGGGTTTATCTTTGTTGTCTGTACCTCCCATGCACTTCTCTATGTTTTCCTTTTCCTCAATGCCATTGTATTGATCACTCCCATTTGGTACATTGCCCTTCTCTTCACCCAAATCAATACTTATCTCTATCTATCTAGCAGTGTTCCCTCCCTTCCCTTCACACCCTTGGTAACCAACAAAGAAAATTTCCTTCCATATATAAACCTCTCCTTGACTTTTTACAAAATGGACTAATACAATTTGTCCTTCTGTGATTGACTTATTTCACTGAGCATAATGTTCTCCAAGTTCACATTGTGAACTTGTGGTGTTTTACAGATTCTATGTTATTCTTTAAGGTTGCATAGTATACCATTGTGTGTATGTAGCATAGTTTGGTTATCTATTCTTCAGTTGATGGGCAAATAGGTTATTTCCATCTATTTGCTATTGTAAATAGTGCTGCGATGAACATGGGTGTGCATATATCTATTCTTGTCCTGGCTCTCACTTCTTTAGGATATATACTTAGTAATTGAGTTGCTGGGTCAAATGATATTTCTAATTCCAAGTTTTTAAGGAATTGCCATTCTGCTTTCCACAGTGACTGCATCTTTTTATAGTCCTACCAGCAGAGTATGAGAGTCCCAATCTTTCCATATCCTCACCAGCATTTGTTATTTTCTGTCTTTTTGAACTTTGCTACTAGTGCTGGGGCAAGATCATATCTCATTGTTGTTTTGATTTGCATTTCTGTAATGGTTAACAATCACGAGAATTTCTTCATGTGTTTGTTGGCCACCTGAATATCCTCTTTGGTGATGTGTCTATTCATGTCTTCTGCCCTTTTCTTAATTGGATTGTTTATATTTTTGTTGTTGAGGTGTTTGAGTTTTCTATAAATTTTAGAGATAAGCCCCTTGTCAGATATATCATTGACAAATATCTTTTCCCAATCTGTAGGTTCTTTTTTGACTCTTTTGGAGAAGTCTTTTGAAGCACATAAAAATTTAATTTTTAGAAGGTCTCATTTATCTAGTTTTTCTTTTGCTGTTTGTGCATTTTGGGTTGTGTTCGTTAGATTATTTATGCCATATTTTAGGGCCCCTAAGTTTGCTCCTATTTTTTCCTTGAGAAACTTTATAGTTTTAGGTTTCACATGTTAAGTTTTTGATCCACCTGGAGTTAGTTTATGTGCATGGTGTGAGGTACTGATCTTGTTTCATTTTTCTGCAAATAGATATCCAGTTTTGCCAGCACTATTTGTGAGCTCTGATAGCGTAGTGCCTAAGGCACTTGAATGCTAACCAGAAGGCTGGCAGTTCAAACCCACTAGCCACTCCTTGGAAGGAAGATGGGGCAATCTACTTCCATAGTGATATTGCCTTGGAAACCCAAGGAGGGGTTGCTATGAGTTGGGTCCGAATCTATGGCACATAACAACAGCAACAATTATTGTGTTTTCTATATTTTAGAACTCTTTCTTTGGGTGCATAGATAAGTATTATGGTTCTGTCCTCTTTTTGGATTCACCTTTTCATTGTTATATAATACATTTCTTGTCTCTTATATGGATTTTTTGCCTTAAAATCTATTTTATCAGAGATTAATATTGCCACACCTGCTCTTTTTTGGTTGCCTTTTGCTTGGTATATTTTTCCATTCTTTGTTTTTTAGTTTAGTTTATTATTATCTTTGTGTTCAAAGTGTGTCTCTTGTAGGCAGCATATTAATAGGTCATGTTTTCTCATTCATTCTGCTCTTCTCTGACCTTGACTGGTGTTTTAATTCATTTACATTGAGTGTAATTATTGATAGGTATAAATGTGCTGTTTTAATTTTGTTTTGTTTGTTTTTGTGACATTTCTGTGCTGAGTTATTTTTGATTTTATTATTTTTTCCTTCATTGCTATTTATTTTGTGTTTATTGAATTTTTGGTAACTCTGATGGCATAATGCCTAAGGCATTTGACTACTAACCAGAAGGCTCAACCCACCAGCCACACCTTGGAAGACTGGACAATCTGCTTCCATAGGGATTTGACCTTGGAAACTCAAAGAGGGGTTGCTATGAGTTGAAATGACATATAAAAAACCCTGAATGAAAAAAAAATTGCCAAACTGGTCCTACCAGTTTGAAGTTTATGGGTTTTCTTTTTCTTTCTTTCATTGCTGTTTATTTTGTGTTTATTGACTCTTTCTTCTTTTGGTGAGAAAGTTCATTAATTTTCTTTGTGGTTACTCTGAAATTTTCATTTATTTTCCTAAGTTTAAAACATCTTGATATCAACTTAACTTCCTCTCCATATGGAAGTTCTGCAACTACACCATGTATTCCTTTTTTTAAAAAAATTATCATCATTTACAGATAGATGTCCTTCATTCTTTGGTCTTGCACTTTTATTTTATTTCTAAAAATCCTTTATCTGCATTAGTTTCTGGGTAATGTTGTCATCTGTCTTAATGTCAGGTTGTTGTTTGAAGTTGTTGGCTGTGTGAAGGACTCCTTAAGTATTTCTTGTATATTTGGTCTCAATATACAATATAATTCAGTCTCAAATTAACAAATTTCCTGAATTTCTGTTTATTTAAAAAGGTCCTAATTTTAACATTGAATCTGAGTGCCAGTTTTGCTAGAAGTATAATTCTTGGTTGGCAATTTTTTTTTTCCATTCAGGGTTTTTTGTATGTCATTTGATTGCCTTCTTGCTTGCATGGTTTCTGCCAAGAAATCACAGTTTAGTCTTAGTGGGTTCCCTTTGTAGGCAATGTTTCATTTTTCCCAAGCTGCTCTCAAGATTCTTTCTTTATCTTTGGTTTTGATATGTCTGAGAGATTTTCTTTTGAGGTCTATCCCATTTGGGGTTCATTGAGGTTCATGGATGGATATATTCTTATCTTTCACAATATTAGGGAAATTTTCTGCCAGCAAATCTTCAAAAATTTTCTTTGTGCTTTTTTTTGGTCTATTCCTGTCCTGGAATTCTGACCATGTATAAATTATTCCTCTTGATAGTTTCCCAAATAACTTTTAGGCTTTCTTCATTCTTTTTTCTGATTGTTCCTTTAACAGTTTTGTGTCAAGGGATTTGTCCTATATTTCATTGACTCTGACTTTCACTCATTCAGTTCTAATCCTTTGTCATTCTGATGCATTATTTATATCCAAAAATTTAGTGTTACTCTTCTGTATTTTTTGTATGGTTGCTAATCGTCTATTGTTTTGTGGACCAAGGCATTTTGCAGGGACCTTTCACTTTCAAACGATAAACTCCTTGAGAATAAGACTTTGTCTCAGTTGTTCACTGTTGAGTCACTGGATTCTAAAACATGCTTTATTCATAACAATTGCTCAGGAATGTTTGTTGACTGACTGGTGTGGCAGTCCAGAACAAAATTCAAGGGCCCCATAAGGCGACAGATGTGGTTGCAGAAGGCTTCAGGCTTCAGGAGAGTCAGATGTGGCATGTTTCTCAGAGTGCTGTGTAGCATTAAAATCAGTCAGAAAGCTTGTAAAAATGCAGATTTTAAGGCCTCTACTCCATTCCATTAAGATAATTTCCCTGTGAGCTAGAACAACTAAGTTGGAGAATCTAGTGACTGTTCTATAATAACTCAAGAATATGTGGTAGATCTGGACTATGTAATAGCCTGGCCTCTGAACCATATTCCAACTCAGTCCTTTGTGGATGCCCATAGAATACATATGAACATGAGATAGGACTCCCAGAGACTGTCTAAAATCCCAGAGAACATGGGATTTTCCCTGATATGTGCTCCAATAATTCCAGAATTGCCTATTCAAGATTCCAAGCTCTATCTTCACAGTACTGGAGCAGTCAACCTGTCCTCTTGAAAGTTTGTGGTAGTACCCAAAGGACTTGTTGAGGAACTCGAGGCAGTAATATAGTTTAGCAAGTTCAACTGAGACAAGACAGGACCCTTACCTCCCTCTGTGGTTCTAAGTGTAACTAAGCATGTTTCTGAGACTTTTTAGATTGTTTAATGCCCCTAAAGAGCCTTTGATCTGTGAATGCTAACATAAGAGGACTATGGTCAAAAATGCCGCCTGTTTGTGTCAGCTAACTCCATTTATCTATCACTTAGACCTTGAAATCTTTGAAATATTACAGAAGATAAGCTTAGCAACTCTACCAGACTCTGGGATTAAAAGCCACAATGAGACTGGAGAAACTCCTAGCTACCAATGTCAGCCCTGCTGTAAAACCACAACTGGGAATCTGGCTCCGAAGCCCCAGGGAAAGGAGCTGTTCCTAGTTTTGGTGCTGACTGCCCACACCTGGTTTGCCCCACAGGAAACAAGATGTGTAAGTAAACAGAACAGTATTTTTGGTAAATCTCATATGAAGATATCTAATGAAAAGAAGAATAAAGAGCATTGGCATGAATTTGAACTAGGCAAAGCTATCCAGTTTTCCTAGCCTCTTTGGAGGGAAGCAAGGAAAAATCTCAAAACCTGTTTGACAGTATGAGAAAAACCAGATAGAACCTGTTTCTAAGATTGTTGGCCCTACATTGGCCTTATATATTTCCAATGCAGGAAATAACCTTTTGAGAAGTTAGTCATGGTAAAAGAAATTTAACCGCAACTGCACAACCTCAATCTACTATCCAGGTTAAGAAGAGGGGGTAAAGATTGTACAAAAGATGCAGGCATTCATAGGTTTAGGAAACAGAAGTCCCAAACAACATAATCTTTTATGTCACATCAGGAACCATTAATCATGCTTCTGTTTAATAAAATCACCAAAGAATGGAAATGAAGTAGAAAAAATATTGGAGGAGTGGAGCTCAAAACTCCTGACATTCCAGGCAATTGATGATGCTGTGATTTCTTTCTTTATGGTCTTTGGTTCCTCACAGATACATTTATTGTGCATTTCTCTTCTTCCAACTTGCATGCACTGCCCTAATCACCAGGAGCTCTGGTAGCATAATGCCTAAGGCACTTGACTGTTAAATAGAAGCCTGGTGGTTCAAGCCACTCCTCGGAAGAAAGGTTGGGTAATCTACTACTGTGTTGGATTGGGTTCTCTAGAGAAACACAAAAACCAGCAAAGTGTATATATATATTTATAGAGAGAGAAAGAGAGAGAGAGAGAGATTTATCTTAGGTAAATGGCTCACAAGCGTGTAGAAGCCGACAAGTTCAAGCTGAAAAGTTCGTCTCTGGAGGGGGATGGAGCCCGGAGCCGCCTGGCTTTCGCACGCATGGCAGAGGAGTTCAAGCCACAAAGTTCGTCTCTGGAGGAGATGAGGCCCGGAGCCGCCTGGTTCCCGTAAGCACAACAGAGCCAAGAGAATCAAGCTGACACGCAGCACACTGGTTGCTGTTCCCAACAAAGGATGAATCCAAAACCTCCAGGGCGAGTGGCGAGCCACTCACTCAAGGAAGTATATAGTCCGGAATGCCGTTCTTCCAGCTTGTCCTTGGAATAGCATTGCAGGTAGGCCACACCCCTGGGGAAACTCCCCTTGGGCAGACTGGCTGCTCAGAACTCAGTCATCTGATCCCATCATGGGAACCACCACTCACAACTGGAGTCCAGCCAAGTTGACACATCTTCAACTATCACAACTACCATAGTGATACTGCCTTGGAAACCCAAGGAGGGGTCATTATGAGTTGGGTCCAACTCAGTGACACAAAACAACAGCCCCAATCACCATATCTGTGCATCAGAAACATCAACATTTCATCATCATTATCACATTCACAGTCATATCATTATCAACATCATCAAATCATTGCCTCAGTCATTGTCACTATATTATTATCAATCAATCAATCATCATCATCATCATAACCACCATCAACATGTCATGGAACTTGGAGTTAAGCCACATTTTCCATTTGATGAAACTAGAGACAGCAGTAATAGCTAAGCTTTTGCATAAGTTATGAGTACCAAGTAATGTTTCTCACCAGTCAGACTTAGAATTCAACATGATTAAGTAAGCCCTGATCCTCCATATCCTATAGTTGAAGCATTACCTGCACACACACACACACACACACACACACACAATTTTGAAGCTTCACTCTATGTACAGAGGCTATATCTCCTCTTTCCCTTTTCTTCTTACCCCACAGATTCTTCCAATCTTTCCTTGGTTTGGGGCTCTAGCTTGTCTGATGTACATCTTTGTATGAATATAGAATTCATAATAGCTAGTACTGCCTACTTGGGTCCTAATGTTGACTTCTGTCTGGCATCACTGTTGTTATGTTTTCTTTTTCCCACCCACTGACTAATTCCAATCATAGCCTTAACTCCCATTTCAACAAATGTTTCAGAAAAAAAGACTTAGGACTAGCTTTGTGACCTTGAGAAAGTTACCCAAACTTTCTATGCTTCCACTTATTTTTCTTTAAATCAGAGATAGTAATAACAGAGCCTACCTCATAGGATTGTTTTGAATACTAACTGAGATCCATTTCCTAGGCTGCAAACTGGGCCAATGAAAGCATAGCATATGCTTTAGATGATAATTGCCTCACAAGCATCATGATCCTCACAACTTTTGGGATAGGGATATTATTGTCTTCATTTTAAAGTTCAGCTCAGAGAAATTAAATGACTTTTTAAAGACTAAACATTCACTAAATTGTGTGGCTAAGACAGATTAGGAAGTTCTCTTGGTCTAAAACCATCAGCCAATGAAAACACTATGAATCACAAGGGTCCAATCCTGTTGTGCATGGGGATTCCATTTGTATGGGGCTGTCTTGGTTCTCTAGTGCTGCTATAACAGACATACCACAAATGAATGGCTTTAACAAACAGGGATTTATTCTCTTACAGTTTAGGAGGCTAGAAATCTGAGTTCAAAGTGTCAGCTCTAGGGGCTGGGTGAAGGTCCTTTGACCTTGAGCTTCAGCTCTGCCTCCTGTTCCAGACCCACTAGAACTGAAAGCTTTTTCTAACTCACACAGCTACTGGCTGCTGATGCTAACAAACTTAAGGTTGGCAAGTAAAATGACACAGTCTCAAGATTAGCACACCAACACGGCAGGTCACTAGTTCAAGTCCAGGAACAATCCCCAAATTGGCAGTCAACATGGCTGGCCGTTGAGATGAAGACTCAGTCAAATACAGGATCCAGGTATGCCAAAAACTTGAGACCTTCCTCAGTGCTTCCCCATATATATTGGAAGCAGGCCACACCACAAAGGCAGCTACTTAGCTGCTCACAGCATATTCCACCATGGAGTTGATTATCAATCTCATCATGAGGAATAACTATATACAGCTGCTGAGCCACTGAAAACCACAGCCCAGCCAAGTTGACACACATCATTAACTACCACAGGAACTGTCTTGATGGCAGCCAACAAAAGCAACAATAACAAATTGTGTAGCTAGAACCTGAATATAGGTCTGGCTGCAAAGTCAGTTTTCAATATGGTATGACTTTGGATTGACTAACTGTCTCAACTCAGTCCCATTTCTGCAGCTTAGTTGGGCTCCCAAGGCTTTATCACACCTGCCCTTACTCTCAGATTGCTGTTCAATCACTGGTGATGTGCTTTATTTGGTAACAGCATAGGTAGTCAGCATCGGTCATAGCAGGAATGAGCACTATAGAATGATCATGCTCTGGTGTTTCTATTCTGTTCAGTTCAGTTTATTCAAAAAAGCATTCACTTAGTTGTGGTCTTTATAGAGTGAGTCAGGTGTGCTTCTACTTCACTCAAAACAATTCAAATGGGTGAATATAGTCATCATTTTATGTGTGTGATGATGCCCCTCCCATTGTGAGCACAAGCTGAACAACAAAGAGAAATTTAGGAGGGAAAATGAATGCAACTTTTCTTTTGAAAGTTAGCAGAGTTTAAAAATGTTATTGTTGTTGTTGCTAGGTAATATTGAGTTGATCCAACTCATAGTGACCTTGTGTACAACAGAACGAAACAATGCCCAGTCCTGTGTCAGTCTCACAATCTTTGCTATACCGGAGTCCATCATTGCAGCCACTGTGTCAATTCATCTCATTGAGGGCCTTCTCTTTTCTTGTTAACCCTCCACTTTACCAAGCATCATATCCTTCTCCAAGGAATGGCCCCTTCTGACACCATGACCAAAGAAGGTCAGATGAAGTTTTAAATTAGTGCAATATATTAAACCATTTTGAAAACATTCTATTAAGACCCTGATTAGCAACATGTAAGATATTTCAAATAGAATATTTATCTTTAATTCAGAATAACAGCCAAAGAAATTCAATTATGAGAACATTTCCTTGCAATGACATTGAAAGGGCAGGAAGATACATGCTCTAAATCCATTTAAGTTTGAAAATAGGCTGCAAGATTTTGTGTGTGTGTCTTTGTTTTCTACAGAAAACCCCTTCCCTGCCCCTGTAAAGTGGTATGAGAAGCCAATTTGAAAATGATAATGTTATGTTTTCTTGAAACATTTTCTTGAAACATCCTTTGTGATGATGAATGCCACGCCATTCCTCTTCAAACTATCATTCCCGGCATAGTAGATTGTCTGATTCAAAATGGCCCAAACCAGTCCATTTCAGCTCACTAATTTCAAGGATATCAATCTTTATGTGTTCCGTTTCATTTTTGACAACTTCCAATTTTCCTAGATTCATACTTCGTAAATTCCATGTTCCGATGATTAATGGATGTCTGCAGCTGTTTCTCTTCAATTTGAGTGGTGCCACATCAGCAAATGGAGGTCTTGAAAGCTTTACCTTATCCATATGAATAAGGCTGGGTTTATTCTGATGATGCAATTCTTTCCCAGTCCTATTTTGAGAGGCTTCTAACCTAACCGGGCTATTCATAAAGTTGGGCGGTAATGTATCAAACAGTGTTTCTTTGTTATTCATAAGGTTTTCCCTGGCCAAATCTTTGAGAAGTGTATGGCCTCTTCCTTCTTCCTAGTCTGTCTCAGTCTGTAAGCTGAGCAGATACCTGAGCACCATTTACATCTTGCTGGATTTGAAACACCAGTGGCTCAGCCTCAAAACTCACATCAACACGTCACTATGGTAGGACAAACCGACAGACAAGTTTGTTTCCCTTTTGGGTGTGCCTGAGTTCCCTCTCCTCACCTGGATCCCTGAAGCTGACTACTCCTCTGTCCGGGTTCCTGGCTTTTAATCTCCCTTTTCCTGCTCTCCCGCCCTGCTGCTTTGGGTGTGCCTTAGATCCCTGTGGCTATCTGACAGTAGGACAAACCAACAGACAAGTTTGTCTCCCTGTCCTGAAGTACAATGCTGGCAGTGATAGGATAATATCCATACGCCTACAAGGAAGACCAGTTAATATAACTCTTAGTCAAATGTATGCACCAACCACCAAAGACAAAGATGAGGAAATTGAAGATTTTTATCAACTTCTGCAGTCTGAAATTGACCGAACATGCAATCAAGATGTGTTAATTATCACTGGTGACTGGAATGCAAAAGTTGGAAACAAAGAAGAATCACCGGTACTTAGAACATTTGGCCTTGGTGACAGAAATAATACTGGAACTCGCATGGTAGAATTTTGCAAGACCAACGACTTGTTCATTGCAAACACCCTTTTTCAGCAGCACAAGTGGTGGCTCTACACATAGACTTCACCAGATGGAACACACAGGAATCAGGTTGACTATATCTGTGGCAAGAGGTGGTGGAAATGCTCAATATCTTCAGCCAAAACCAGGCCATGAGCTGATTGTGGAACAGACCATCAACTGCTCATATGCAAGTTTAACTTGAAGTTAAAGACAATTAAAACAAGTCCAAGAGAGCCAAAATATGATCTTGAATATATCCCTCCTGAATTTAGAGATCATCTAAAGAATAGATT
>NW_006921730.1:6483857-6498706 GCF_000298275.1 Orycteropus afer afer
GCAAAGGAACTGTTTCAAGTGCTGAGGAGCAAGGATGTCTCCTTGAGGACTAAGGTGTGCCTGACACAAGCCATGATATTTCCAATCACCTCGTATGCATGTGAGAGCTGGACAATGAATAAGGAAGACGGAAGAAGAGTTGATGCTTTTGAGTTGTGGTTCTGGCAAAGAATGCTGAAAGTACTATGGACTGCTAAAAGAACTAACAGATCTGTCCTGGAGGACGTGCACCCAAACTGCTCCTTGGAAGCAAGAATGGCCAGACTTTGTCTCACCTATTTTGGTCATGTTTTCAGAAGGGACCATTCCCTAGAGAAGGATGTCATGCTTGGTAGTGTGGAGCATCGACGAAAGAGGGAGAGGCCTTCAACGAGAAGGATTGACACAGTGGCTGCGATGATGGGCTCAAGTATAGCAGGGATCATGAAGCTGGCATGGGATTGGGCAGTGTTTTGTTCTGCTGTGCATGGGGTTGCTATGAGTCGGAAATGACTCGATGACACCTAACAACAACAACAACAACAACAATGTTTTCCTTAATCCAAAGGATGTCAAATTTTCTAAGTTATTTCTTTATTGCTTTTTTGGATCTACTACATTGGAACTTACGTGCTTTAAAAGTGTTCAAGGAAAAAGGAAACCTTCAAAACTACTCAAAGATTTGAATCTCACTGTTATCTAAGATTGTAGTAAGAGAAACATTTCTAAAACAATAAGAGGACTTAAGACGTTCCTTTAAAAAAGAAGCAAACATCTAACAGTAAAAACTAGCATACAATAAATAATAGTACTTTTCAGATTGAATGAGTGAGTCTTTCTGGTTCCTATACTCTCAAGCACTCTGCAAGAACATATCATTGGTAGTTGTTGTTGTTAGGTGTGGTCGAGTCATCTCCGACTCATAGTGACCCTATGCACAGCAGAAGGAAATACCGCCTGGTCCTGAGTCAGTTCCATGATTCTTGCTATACTTGAGCCCATCACTGCTGCTACCGTGTCAATCCATCATGTTGAGGGCCTTCCTCTCTTTTGTCCACCCTCCACCTTACCAAGCGTGACATCCTTCTTCAGGGAATGGTCCCTTTTGACAACATGACCAAAGTAGGTGAGACGAAGTCTGGCCATTCTTGCTTCCAAGGAGCATTCTGGCTGCACTTCTTCCAGGACAGATTTGTTAGTTCTTTTAGCCATCCATGGTACTTTCAGCATTCTTCTCCAGCACCACAACTCAAAAGCATCAATTCTTCTTTGGTCCACCTTATTCATTGTCCAGCTCTCCCATGCATATGAGGTGATTGAAAATACCATGGCTTGTGTCAGGTGCACAGTAGACTTCAAGGAGACATCTTTGCTCTTCAGTGCTTGAAAGAGGTCCTTTGCAGCCAGTTTTCCCAGTGCTATATGTCGTCTGATGTCCTGACTGCTGCTTCCATTGGCGTCAATTGTAGAACCAAGCTATGTGAAGTCTTTGACTATTTCAATCTTTTCTCTATTGTAATGCTGCTTATAGGCCCAGTTATGAGGATTTTTGTTTTCTTTATATTGAGATGTAATCCATACTGCAGACTGTATTCTTCAATGTTCATCAGTAAGTACTTCAAGTCATCTTCATTTTCAGCAAGCAAAGTTGTGTCATCAGTGTATCACAGGTTGTTAATGATTCTTCCTCCAATCCTGACGCCACATTCTTCTTCATATAGTCCAGCTTCTCGGATTATTTGCTCAGCATACGGAATGAATAGGTATGGTGAAAGGATACAACCCTGATGTACTCCCTTCTTGATTTTAAACCATGCACTATCCCCTTGTTCTGTTTGAACGACAGCCTCCTGGTCTATGTACAGGTCCTTATGAGTACAATTAAGTGTTCTGGAATCCCCATTCTTCTCAACGTTATGCACAATTTGTTATGATCCACACAATCAAATGCTTTGGTATAGTTGATAAACCACAAGTAAACATCTTTTTGGTAGTCTTTGCTTTGAGCCAAGATCCATCTGACATCAGTAATGATATCCCTCATTCCATGTCCTCTTCTGAATCCAGCCTGCACCTCTAGAAGTTCTCTGTGAATATGCTGCTGCAACCATTTTTGAAATATCTTCAGTAATATTTTACTTGCATGCTATCTTAATGATGTTGCTCAATAATTTCCACACTCTGTGGGATCACCTTTCTTTGGAATGGGTACAAATATGAATCACTTCCAGTTGTTGTCCAGGTAGCTGTCTTCCAAATCTCTTGCCATAACCTAATGAGTGCCTCTACTCACTCATTTGTTGAAACATCTCAATGGGTATTCCATTAATTCCTGGAGCCTTGTTTTTCGCCAATTCTTTCAGTGCAACTTCAACTTCTTCCTTCAATACCATTGGTTCTTGATCATATGCCACCTCCTGAAATGGATGAACATCAACCAGTTCTTTTTGGTACAGTGACTCAGTGTATTCCTTCCATCTTCTTTTGATGTTTCCTGTATTATTCAATATTTTGCCCATAGAATCTTTCACTATTGCAACTCAAGGCTTATTTTTATTCCTCAGTTCTTTCAGCTTGAGAAATGCTGAGCATGTTCTTCTTTTTCGGTTTTCTAACTCCAGGTCTTTGCATGTTTTGTTATAGTAATTGGTTT
Organism: Orycteropus afer afer; assembly: GCF_000298275.1. Taxonomy (NCBI): domain Eukaryota; kingdom Metazoa; phylum Chordata; class Mammalia; order Tubulidentata; family Orycteropodidae; genus Orycteropus; species Orycteropus afer. Next base: position 6,486,490 of record NW_006921730.1, read on the forward strand.
TGTTTGCTTGATCTGCTCTTTGAAATCTTCTGTTCAGCTCTTTTATCTTGTCATTTCTTCCATTTGCTTTTGCTACTCTCCACTCAAGGGCAAGTTTCAGAGTCTCTTCTGACATCCATTTTGGTCTTCTCTTTCTCGTATTTTCAATGACCTCTTGCTTTCTTCATGGATGATGCTCTTGATGTCATCCCACAATTCTTCTGGTTTTTGGTCATTGGTGTTCAATGCATCAAATCTATTCTTTAGATGGTCTCTAAATTCAGGAGGGATATATGCAAGGTCATAATTTGGCTTTTGTGGACTTGTTTTAATTGTCTTTAACTTCAAGTTGAACTGGCATATGAACAGTTCACAGTCTGTTCCCTAATCAGTTCCTGGGCTGGTTTTGGCTCTAAATATTGAGCTTTTCCATCTCCTCTTGGCACAAATGTAGTCAATCTGATTCCTGTGTGTTCCATCTGGTGAAGTCCACATGTATAGCCACTGTTTGTGTTGTTGAAAAAAAGGTATTTGCAATGCCTAAGTTGTTGGCCTTGCAAAATTCTATCACACCATCTCCAGCATTATATTTGTCACCGAGGCCAAATTTTCCAGCTACTGGTGATTCTTCTTTGTTTCCAACTTTTGCATTCCTGTCACCAGTGATAAGCAGCACATCTTGATTGCATGTTCGGTCAATTTCAGACTGCAGAAGTTGATAAAAATCTTTAATTTCCTCATCTTTTGCTTTGGTGTTTGGTGCATACATTTGACTAAGAGTTGTATTAACTGGTCTCCCTTGTAGGTGTATGGATATTATCCTATCACTGACAGCATTGTACTTCAGGACAGATCTTGAAACATCCTTTGTGATAATGAGTGCCATGCCATTCCTCTTCAATTTGTCATTCCCGGCATAGTAGATCATATGGTTGTCTGATTCAAAATGGCCAAAACCAGTTCATTTCAGCTCACTAATGCCTAGGATATAAAACTTCATGTGTTCCATTTCATTTTTGACAACTTCCAATTTTCCTAGATTCATACTTCATACATTCCATGTTCTGATTATTCATGGATGTTTGCAGCTGTTTCTCCTTAATTTGAGTCATGCCACATCAGCACATGGAGGTCCTGAAAAACTTACTTTATCCATATCATTAAGGTTGGTTCTACTCTGATGAGGCAGCTCTTTACCAGTCATATATTGACTGCCAAAGGGCTCATCTTCCTGCACTGTGTTGGACAATGTTTCCAAGCTTTTCAGAAAGTTGCCCAGTTTTTCTCTGCTATTCATGAAGTTTTCCTTGGCCAAATTTTGAGAAGTAAATGGCCTCCCCCTTCTTCTTAGTCTGTCTTAGTCTGTAAGGTGCTGTAACCTTAGTCTGTAACCTGTGCAACATGTACAACTCTGCTGGTGTCTGCAATACCAGTGGCACAGCCTCAAGCCTTACAGCAATGTACAAGCCCCACAGGATCAGAAAGTGACAGACAAATTTGTCTCCTTTAGCTGTTGGAAACCTCTGCGCCCTCTTTTTACCTAATTCCTGCCTGGAACCTGCTACTCTGTGGTCCCTGGCTGCTCCCTCCCTTTCCTGGCTCTGGGGGCTTGGGGCCTGCCTTGCCTCCCACCCCTTTTTACCTGTATATCCTGCCGCTCCCGAGGTCCCTGAGGCCGCTCCTGCTCCTTCCCTTTACTGGCTCATAGTTAGTATCTCTATTATTTTTTTTTAGATAATTGCTTAGTTTAACAAGTTATTAATCCTTTGTCTTGAACAGGATGAGTTATTATATTAACTATTTCAGTATTCATGGATCCTAAATTACATGGTTGCTGGTTCAAAGTGTAGCTTTATATTAATTTACTACAAGTTATTGAAATGAATGAATACTTTTTTTTTAGCTGTCAAATGTTTTCATCCTGTATTAAAAAAACAAAAAACAAAAACATTTTATTTATTTTTTGAGCATTTGTGTTCCAATGGAGAGAAACATTGATCTATGCCATCTAGATGTTGTCTTTTAAATTTCTGAAGTAGGTGAAAATTGTCTAAAACATCTCATCTCCTCTTTCTACATTTCTTTCTTACTTGCAGCCACTCCTTCCACTTTAACTGCCTGCACATGGCTTCCCAGAGTGCCTCTCATATTTAGTCTAGTTGATAGTGTGTTTAATGTTCTCAGATTGTATTTCCCTCCACACTGGTGCTAAGTAGAATATTTTGTTGGGAATTAATCTCCCATAGCAGTCCTCACCTTATCTTTCTTAAATCTCAGACACTCCTTCCTTTCCTTTGTTCCCAGCTGACTAACTCTCTTGTTATTTCACGGGGAAAAAACAGAAATCCAAACAGGACTTCTTTTTGTGACCACCAAATCATAATTGTGCTAGTATATTCTGCCTTTCTTCCCTTACAAATTAACTGTGCCTGCTCGTTACTTTTTATTTATTTATTTATTATGTTTTGTGTGTGCCTGCTTGTTTCTAAAATTATGTCTTCCATTTGTGCATTGGATGTCATTTCTTGTCTAACCCAGACTTTTCTTTTGCAATGATCCTATTTCTCTCCTACACAAGTTTTCCATTTCTCTGGGATCTTCCTTTTAGCTTATGCATTAATAAAAAAGGAACACAGTGGGCAAATTCCATCTGTTATGGATGATATTTTGTCCTGCAAAATTATGTGTTGTAAATCCTAACTCTTATGCCTGTGGGTATAATCCTATTTGGCATTGGGTTTCTTTGTTGTATTAATTAGGCAGCATTAGTATGCGGGTGTCTTAAATCAATCTATTTTAAGATATAAAAGAGCAGATCGGACAAGGAAGTAAGCAAGCAGAGATACTGGAAGATAGATAAGCTAATAAGACATGGAGAAGTTCTCCCACAGCTAATACATATAGAGTCTTTCCTAGAAGCTGATGGCCTGAATTTGTACTTCGAACCTCCTAAACAGTGAGAAAATAAATTCGTTTGTTAAATCCAGCCATTTGTGGTATTTCTGCGGCACTAGATAACTAAGCCATTACTTTTATTGCTCAATGTGTGGTGAGGGTCAGCATAAATACAGTTCCCGTCTGGAAATAGATCCAGTCCTCACCTTTCCACTTCTCCATCCTCATCCCAACCACCCAAGTGACACTCTATGTCAGACCACAGTCACCTGGCTGCTGTTTCAGAGTTTATAAGTTAAAAAGACATCATTGTCCTTCAGACTGGCTGCTGTGCAGCTCTTTTCTGACTGCCAGCCACCCATAGCCGGGTCAGAATTCACACGTTTGAAGAACTCAATCCTTTAGACTTGCTGGCTCTCCTTTGGATTCATTAATTCCTTGGAATGTCTCAAAGAATATATGAAGAGTACCTATATTGTTCCAATAAAAATCATATTAAACCAATAATAGAAATTGATTGGAGTTTAATATATGATTTGCAAATTGGGGTAACATCTCTACTAGAGAGTCAAAAGTGTTTCAAAGATGAGAGAGTCTCAAAACACTATTATACTAAATCTTATTGGCATTGCCTTGGAAAAAAAGAGGCTAAACAAAACTGATAAATAAATTTGTGGTCAGTAAGTATTTTCATATAGCATTGTCTTAAGGAACAATTAAAATAATTAATGATTTACCTTAAACATAGCTCCTAGTCTGAAACCGACTGAATTCTTCAAAAGAGCACAAGATCCGAGTCAAAACAGTCATACTAGTTATCTAGACCATTTTTTGACTGAAAGGTGACTTTTCAGCCAGTTTCTTCATGGCTCAAGTTTCAAAAAGACACTTTAAGGGTAAATGGCTTGAGTGGGTCAGCCAAACTCCATAGACTCAGAAATATGGATTCCAGGATAATTATAACAGTTTCTCAGTACTTACAGTTACCCATTTATTATAACCAGAAGGTATATAAACAAAGAGATGCACAGGGTGAGGTCTTGGTTTGAGGCTTCCACTGCCACCCTTTCAGCAGTCCAGGAAGCCCCAGGGTTTGTGTATTCAAAGCCTTTTATTTGCTTCATTGCATAGTTATTATTGGAGATTGATTCAATAATTAAAGGTGCATGTTTGATTCAATCATGCCCCCTTCCCTTCCTGACATCAGCTGAGGAGGTTTGGTATTTGTAGCCCTTACTCATTTGCATATAATTTCAAGTGTTGTTTGGCTGTTTAAGAAAACAAAGACATCTTGACTCCTCAGGAAATTCCACAGATTTTCTTTCCTGAACAAAAGACAAAGGTCAAATTTAGTTCTTTGCCTCAAAGTAATTCTGTCTTAGTTTGCTAGTGCTGCTGTAACAGAAACACCACAAGTGGGTGGTTTTAAAGAGCAGAAATTAATTTTTTCACAGTTAAGGAGCCTTGACATCTGAATTCAGGGCACTGCCTCTAGGAGAAGGCTCTTTTTCTGTGGGTACTGGGGAAATATACTTATCTTCTGTAACTCCATTATACTTAGTTTCTTAGTGATCTCTAAGTGACATCTATCTTCACCTCATTTATACATTCTCCCCATGTCTAATGTGATCTTTTTTGATCTCAAAAGTCATTAAGTTTGAGACACATCCATTAACATAACAAAGGAAACCCTATTCTTACATGGGATTATATCCACAAGTATGCAGATGTATGCCTAAGGCATTTGACTGCTAACCAGAAGGCTGACAGTTCAAACCCACCAGCCACTCCTCGGAAGGAAGTTTGAGCAATCTACTTCCTTAGAGATACCGCCTCGGAAACCAAAGGAGGGGTTGCTATGAGTTGGGATCGACAGGATGACAGTAAGGTTTTTTTTTTTTTTTGGTGTTAGAATACTCCAACAAATATTTTGGAGGGACAGGTATGCCTGTTATCTGGAAAACAAAAACAAAAACAAATATCCTTCATTGATGCCCTTATCCTGTTCCCATTCTTTTCCCATTTTTCCCCCTTTAGAGCAAATTTCATAGAAAAGATTTCCATTCTTGTTGTCTTCCCTTCCTTTTCTCTCATTTCCTCTTGAACCCACTCCATTGAGGGTTTTTCCCCCATCATCTCACTGAAACCACACTTTCAGTGTCACCAGTGACCTCGTTGTTGAAAAATCCCATGGTCAATTCTCAGTCTTCATCTTTATTTTTCAGAAGAAACGGAAACAGTTTGTCATCCTTCCTTTTGAAACACCTTTTCATCCCTTGATTTCTACGATATCGTACCTCATGATTTTCTTTTCCTCTCACTTCTTTGCCAGTGTTATTTTCTGTTAAGCAAAAATCTTTTGCTGGTTCTTTTCCCACTACCTTTCTGCAATAATTGGAATGCCCTAGGGCTCTTTGAATCTTTTCATCTATTCTTTGGGTGATCTTATCATATTCCATATAATACTACCCACTTATGTCTCTCACCTTAACCTCTACCTCAAGCTCCAGAAACTTCCACTTAACTACTTACTCAATACTTCTATTTGCAAGACCAATATACATCACAAATGTAACACAATCAAAACAGAAATCTTGACTTTCCCCATCAAATCAGTTTCTCTCTAAGAAGTCACAACGATATTCATCCAGAGGCTTAGACCAAAAACCTGGGAGTTACTCATGAATTCTCTTTTACTTTATTCACTTTCAATTTTGAATACTATCTTTTCGCTTCTAGTTTCAAAACATCTCCCAAATCCAACCATTTCTCATCTCTACTGCCATTATCCTAGTTCAAGCCACTATCATCTCTCTCCTTGGCCATACTTCTCAGGCATCCACTCTTTCAGCAAATTATCTATGGAGTACTTACTGTGTGAGGCACTGTTCTAGGTGCTGGGGATGTAGTGATAAATAAGCCAGACAAAAATCCTGCCCTCAAGGAATTTAAATTCTGCTGGGGAGAGATGCCTTCTTATTAGACTCCCTAATCCTCTCCTTCTCTTTTTCTTCTCCATATAACAGCCAGAAGAATTTTTTCAAACACAAGTAAGACTAAACTATTCCCCTGCTGTAAGCCCTCTAGTGGCCTCTTTGACCTCTTCTACGGTTTTTCATTTACTTCATTCCAGACACACAAACACACTAAGCTTATCCTAGCTTCCAGAACTGTGTACATACTGTTCTCTGTGCCTGGAATGTTCTCCCCTGGGCTATTTGTGTAGATTCCACCCTTACTTTATTTCTATTCTTAAATATCACCCTAGAGAGAATTTTCTTGATTACCTTCTTTTAAATTGCCAACCCTCAGCATTCTCTATCCCCTGACCTTTGCTCATTTTCTCTGTAGCATTTACTACTACTTGACATAATATCAATGAGCACTGGTAGTGTAATACCAAAACAAACAAACAAAACAAAACCCAGTGCCCTCAAGTCAGATCCGACTCATAGCGACTCCTCCTTAAGTTTCCAAGGCAGTATCACTAAGGAAGTAGGTTGCCCAATCTTCCTTCTGAGGGAGTGACTGGTGGGTTTGAACCGCCAGGCTTCTAGTTAGCACCCAAATGCTTTAGGCACTACGCCATAGATAAAGAATTTGGCTGCTAACCCCAAGGTCATCAATTCAAATCTACCAGCTGCTCTGTTGAAGGAAGATGGGGCAATCTACTTCCATAAAGCTTTATAGCCTGGGAAACCCAATGGGGGTCACTATGAGTCAAAATTGACTCAGTGGCAGTGAGTTTGGTTCCACTTTGGTTTGAAATAATATTATGCATTTATTTGTTTTTCTGATTTTTGTTCATCTCTCTCATTAGAATATAAGCTCACTGAGGTAAAAGATTTGTTTGTCTTGTTCCCTGTTCTTTTTCTAGCACTCAGAGCATTGCTTGACATAAGATGGGTATAGAATAAATATCTGTTACATAAATTAATTAATGAATGTAAAAATATTTTATGCATCAAAATGAGGAAAAAAGAAATCTCACAGATCTAGGATCACTAAAACTGAGTTCTAATCCTGGTTTCATCATTGACTAGTTATGAGACATTGGCAAGTCATTTTGACCTTGTTGGGGTCTCAGTTTCTGTACAATGAGAAGTTCAGACTGTGATTCTTAAGATCTCAATTCTAACACTCTGAAACTCTGTGGACATGCTGTCTTCGCATGAGACCAACTCCCACACTGCATTTGCCCCAGATAGGTCTGATGGCATATTTTCTAGAGCTGCTGGGAAGTAGACACAGCATTTTTCTTTTTGCTATATTCTGTCAGAGTTGAGAACCTGCCAGGAGGGAAGTCACAGCATTTGCATCAGCACAAAAAATTCAGTTAAGAACCTTCCGAAGTTGCCTACCAAAGTGAAAGAAGCCAGAGTGGGGAATATCACGTGGGAAGAGATTCAATGGTACTTTGATCAAAGAGTTTATTACATTTGCTCCAGAACACAGTGCGTACGCATTCAGGTCTGCAATCACTTATTGTGTGTTAGATAAAAATCCTAGGGGGAAAAAATAGCATGTGTACATGAGTCCATCTGTGTGAGCTCCTGCCAGACACATTTATGAATCACTCGTCTCCTGATAGACAACTTGCTTTCTTAGTTTGCAATTATATTTCTCACAGATGTTGCCTTTGAATTAGCAAACTGTCTTGTTTAGTTTTGAAAATTTTCTCATATTTGAGACTGTAAAATATGGGCACATCCCACCTACCATCAAATCTGGCAGTAATTGCCCAACACTGAAGGAAGGAGACATCTGGGGCAAGCCAGGGAGCTGGAATCCAGGGTCAGGGATAGGCACTTCTCCAAAAGTTTAGAGTTCAGAATTTCTCAAGTCCTGGCATCTGGGATGTTTACTTTCAGGTTATGCAAAATCTCAGCTTGGGTTCTGGAAAAAATGAACTGACAGCTTTGCCTGAAAGGAGCTTCTTGCAAATTCTCGAGGACATCTTGTTTTTGTTAGATCATAGCTATTGTCCTATGGTATATCCCAGGCAAAGAGACTGTCACTCACCCTATGGAATCCATATTGTGGCCTTTATTGTCTGGCTATTTGTAGTATTCTGTTACACATAAACTCACTGACAGCCATATTATCAGATCACAGGTGCTACTGAGAAATGTTAGAAGATTAGACTTTTTATGTGGCCGTATTTGGGAAATTAGCATACTATACTTATCGAATTATATTGTCTTCACTTTTCAGTCACTCTAACACTCTAACTTTCAACCTCTGTTGATTTTTCATTAACTTCAAGTAGATTTTCCTTCCTTTTTCCTTTTAGAGATAAATATGGGGAATAAAACAAACTTCTAAACCAAATTTTATTCCTTTCTAAATACCATGCTTGAATATGCCTGTGGTGTGTCCAATTTCAGACACATAAGCTTGAAGTTAAATGCAAATTTTAATTTCCTTTATAAAGGAGCTGATGAAAATCCATTGTGAAAAGGTTATGAGAAAAAGCTTATCTTATAATTGCAGCCAAGATTCAAGCCATTATTTAAGACATGAAGCATTTGGCAACACAAAGTTTGTTGTCATTAAAAAGGAAGCCTAGCACATTACTCTCGAGCTGAGAAAAAAATAATTTAGCTATGATTGTTACCCAAGGAGCCACACAGGAAGATAGTACCAGTTAAAATTAGCAGCTTTACCTGGAATAGTATAATATATGTTATTTTCTTAATCTAAGAAATACAGGTAGTTAATCAACATTTGCTGAATGTTTTAAACATATCAGAAAGAAGTTCATTTATTGATAGTACTTACCATTTAGCTACATTTGTATTTCTTTAACACACATCACTGAGAGAAAGCCAATAGAATTTTAACACAGTCATAGTGAAGAGATAAGAAATCATTCTTTTCCTACTATACCATGAGCAGAGTGAGGTCTGTAATTTAATAAATTGTTACGAAATTGGTGGATGTTGTTGCTGTTAGGTGCTTTCGAGTCGGCCCTGACTCATAGAGACCCTTTCTTGGGTTTCTGAGGCTGTATCACTGCAGAAGTAGATTGCTCAAACTTCCTTCCGAGGAGTGGTTGGTGGGTTTGAACCGCCAGCCTTCTGGTTAGCAGTCAAGTGCCTTAGGCACTATGCTACCAGAGCTCCTAAATTGGTGGATATTCTTACAAAATATTCACTTTTGAAAAGGATGTTAAAGTCAGGCCATTAAGTTCATTATGACTGGACTTACCTGAGCCTGGGTGAAGAGAGGAAAAAGCACTGGAGCTTTTGTATTGGTTATTATTTGAAAGGAGTCCCTGGATGGTGGTGCAAATGGCTAACACACTCAGCTGCTAATTGAAAGTTTCAGGAGGTTTTAGTCCACCTAGAGGTGGACTCGGAAGCAAGGTTGGGCAATCCTACTTCCGTAGTGATACTGCCTCGGAAACCCAAGGAGGGGTCGCTATGAGTCGGGGCCGACTCGACGGCACACAACAACAACAACAACAACAACAACAAAGAGGTGCCTTGGAAAAAAGGCATGATGATCTACTTCCAAAAAAATCAGGCTTCAACACCTATAAAGCACCGTATGGGGCACAGTTCTACCCTGACACACATGAGGTGACCATGAGTCACAACTGACTCAATGGCAACTGGTTAGTGTTTAGTTTTATAGGCTACAGCAAAGTCCAGTGTGCTCATGACCAACTCTTCCAAATAGTTGTTCCTGATCCACATCACTGAATCAATGTCTAAAAGGATCCTGACATGTCTCCTTCCTCACTTTCCCTAATGCAGTTATTTCACTCTTGGTATCACAGGAAAATACATGGGCTTCTCCCAAAGGTGTTTCCACATAGCTTTATTATTCTAATATACCATCTCATAAATCTATCCTTTATTGTTTATATGTTCAGAAGGAAGGTTCGGCAATCTACTTCCGTAGTGATACTGCCTCGGAAACCCAATGAGGGGATCTATGAGTCGGATCTGACTCGATGGCAGTGAGTTTGGTTTTGAGTATATATTTGCTCTTCCCTTGCATTGTGCTACTGTTTGATTAGACTTTCTTTTCCTATTTCAGGGTGAGACATTAGTGAGGTTAGGTCCCAACAGGAGAGAGATGGTACATTCAACCAATGAAGGGGCTATTTTCAAAGCTGTGAGCTGAGTTAATTGAGTTAATGGAAACGAATCAATGTTGCCAAGAACATCAATCTCCCTCTTCTCCCAAACTCTGATATACTGCTGTCCCATTAACCACACAAATTAAAAGCCAGAAGGAACTCCTTGATGTAGGTCAGCCTCTGGAGAACTGAGCAGGTGGAAAAGATTGATGTTTGGATGGATATTTGACTCACAGATTAATTCTGGAAAACTCATTTTCTTCCCTTTCTAGCTCCCTTTGGGTGGCTTTCTTATCTTGGCAATCCACATCTTTAGCAACTCAAAACTAATGTCTGTGTACTTGCTAAAATGAATTAGGAAATAATATTCAAACCCACCAGCCACTCCTATGAAGGAAGGTTCGGCAATCTCCTTCTGTAGTGATTCTACCTCGGAAGCCCAGGGAGGGGTTGCTATGAGTCAGGTCCGACTTGAGGACATGTAACAAATCCATGTAAAGAAAAGGAAAAGAATCAGGAATTCTAGTGTGTTTGCTTTTTATCATCAGACTTAACACATCTAAAGGGAACCTGGGAAGGTAAATCCACGGCACTATATAGTCTTCCTTTAGTGTTTCAAGCACAAAATAAATACATCTATAATAATGTGTTGTGAATTCTTCAGAACAAATGTATGTAACTGAGTGCTCATCATATTAAAAATTTTTATCTTCAAATCAAAATTATTCAGAAAAAATTAGATCAAAGATATGAAGGATTACTAGGGCTTCAGCCTTCACAACACTGAGACCAGAAGAACTAGATGGTGCCCAGCTACCAATGCCAGCCACTTAGAAAGGGATCAAAACTGGAGATCTTGGATAGAGCAGGAGGAAAAATGTGGAACAAAATTCAAAAACAAACATGACCAGAATTAATGGTTGGATAGAGACTGGTGGAACTCCCAAGACTATGGCCCTGGGCTATCTTTTAGACCTGGACTCACTTCCATGGATTGGCTCTCAGCCCAACAGTAGAAAGACTTACAAGCAGAACACCTACCCCAGGGAGATATACTCATCTATCCTAAGGAGATGTACCCCTTAGATCAATCAGCCATCAATCAGCTGGACAGACAGGGTTGCATAGACAAGAAGGTCACAGGGAGGTCACAGGAAGGAGGGGAGGAGAGTTGGTTTATGCTGGGGTATTGTAATCAGGGCTATGAGATTAAATGCATGAACTATTGAGAGCAAAACAAATCTGCTTTGTGAATTTGCACCCAAATCATCATCATCATCATCATCATCAAATTATCTTCATTACTGTGGTCCTATTCCATTTAGAATATTCCCTCCTTTTCTCTATTCACATCCATACCCCAGTCATCATTGTTTTTCTATTTTCTCTTCTCATGTCCTTTAAGCAACACCCCCCCCCTTTTTTCCCCCTAGCAATGATAAAACCACTACTACAATTTATTCTGAGATACGGTCAGTATGTATGTATGATCAGAACTTTTTATTAAGCCTTAAACAGTACTAAGACAAAACAGACACCATCATTCAAATGAGGGAAACTGGCAGCATGAGGTGCCTAGAATCTTCCAACTCATAGCCATAGTTTTCATACATAAGGCAGAGAAAAGAAATCAGCACAAGATCATGATTGGTGGCAGGTCAATCTAGCATTATTGTAGGCAGGACTACAGAAGGGGAGGGAGAAGGGGAAAAGACTATGGTTAGGATACACACACAACTGCAAATTAAAAAGCTTATAGGATTGGTTGTGGGGCTTTGATCACCTGGCTACTTGGTGGTTAGAGTATGACTCCTGATTATGAGACCCTGTGTCATGGCCATCAGGGCCCCAACTTTGAACTTAAATTAGATACTATAGGGGATAAAAGCCTCGAACCTGGACAGAAGAGCAGTCAGCCCCAGGGTTACAGGTGAGGAGCGACAACGCAGGGACGCCCAGAGTAGCAGGCCGGAAGAGCAGGAGAAAGGGAATAAAAGCCTTGAACCCGGACAGAAGAGCAGTCAGCCGAAAGGATTAGGTGAGGAGGGGAAACTCAGGCCCACCCAGAGTAGCAGGCCGGAAGAGCAGGAGAAAGGGGGTAAAAGCCTTGAACCTGAACAGAAGAGCAGTCAGCCCCAGGGATACAGGTGAGGAGAGACAACTCAGGGACGCCCAAAGAAGCAGGCCAGAAGAGCAGGAGAAAGGGGATTAAAAGCCAGGAAGCCAGACAGAGGAACAGTCAGCCACAGGGAC
>NW_006921730.1:6503831-6517486 GCF_000298275.1 Orycteropus afer afer
CATGTTGTCAGAAGGGACCATTCCCTGGAGAAGGATGTCATGCTTGGTAGGGTGGAGGGTCAACGAAAGAGGGGGAGGCCTTCAAGGAGATGGACTGATACAGTGGCTGCGATGATGGGCTCAAGTATAGCAGGGATTGTGGGGCTGGCGCGGGAAGGCAGTTTTCATTCTGCTGTGCATGGGAATGCTATGAGTCAGAAACGACTCGATGGCACTTAACAACCACCACCATAACAACAACAGGGCTATTTTAGGTAAGTCTTTAAGGATATTCCCAGGCAAGTTCCCTAGTTCTTTGTGTGAGCATCATACTAGTTAGTCTACTTTCAACCACATTCTTCCTGAGAGCAACATGCCTCTCCCTGAGCCTTGACTTGGCTTTGTCTAAGCTTAACCACATTGCTGATTTGATGAGTGGAAAGACTTCAAATGATGTCTGAACTGAAGTCAAGAGTCAAAACGGAGTTAGGGCTCCTGCTGTAGACCCCAGCCTTCCACAAAACCAAGTGATCTGGAATTTAAGCTCTAATGCTTACCTATCTTGCCACTGAATCATAGTAAGTATCAAAGAGGTAGGAATAATAAGCATATTCTTCACCTCTATATCTCTTAATACCAAATTGTACAGGGTTGTTGTTGTTGTTATCTGCCATCAAGTCAGACTTGACTCATAGCAACCCCTCCTTGGGTTTCCAAGGCGTTATCACTACGAAAGTAGATTGTTCAACCTTCCTTCCGAGGATTGGCTGGTGGGTTTGAACCTCCAGGCTTCTGGTTAGCAGTCAAGTGCCTTAGCCACTATGCTACCAGAGCTCCCTAAATACAGACTAGAACTCCTTACGTACTTGCTGAGTGAACAATGAATCTATCATAGCCAAAGATCAACCAAGCTGCAAGTAAGGTAGTTTGGAAACCTAAGAGCTTTATCAGTCTTGGTGAACTACCTCACACTATTGGGCTCTTTAACTTTTTTTAAAAAATGTTTCTTTCTTTTCTTTTTAATCAGTGGCAAGTTTAAAAGTCCACAGAATTTTGCATTTTATCTACAAGTATGGAGGAATTGTGAATTTATTGCAATTTACAAATGCTCCAAAAGATTTGGCAAATATTTTTGCCTGCTGCATTTTTGTAAGTATTTATTTTGGGAAGAGATTGAAAATTTAACTTTCTTTTCATGGTCCTTTCTTGCCTTATTTCTGTCTGAAAGACACTGATATGAAATGAACTGGAAACTTTAACATTCTCTTTGTTCTTTTTTAACACGATATTAAAACAATGTGGAAAGAATACTGGACTTGGATTCCTAAGCCCTGGCTTCCAGTCCCCAATCAACCATCTTCTCTCATCTGTGAAACAGGGATCATAATACTGCCATAATACTGCCAGGATCGTTGCGAGATTTAAATGAGATGATTCACATAAAGCACTTGGGATGGGGTGTTGTTGTTCAGTGCCATCGAGTTGGCTCCGACTTATAGCGACCCTATGTAAGAAAAAATGAAGCACTGTCCAGTCCTGTGCCAACCTCACAATCCTTGCTACACCTTAGCCAATAGTTGCAACCTACTTTGGTCATGTCAGAAGCAACCATTCCCTGGAGAAAGATATCGTGCTTGGTAAAGTGGAGAGTCAATGAAAAAGGGGAAGTCCCTCAATGAGATGGATTGACACAGTGGGATGGGGTAGAGGGGTGGAAAAGAGAAAGTGTTCATTAAATGATGATGATGATGATGAAAATAATGATTTTGATGACGACGATGATGAATGTGGCACAGTGGTTAAAGAGCTAACTGAAAGGTCAGCAGTTCAAAACCACCAGCCATTCCTTGGCAGAAAGATGTGGTAATCTGCCCCTATAACGATTTGCAGCCTTGGAAACCCTGTAGGGCAGTTCTGCTCTGTCCTATGAGATCACTATGAGTTGGAATTGACTTGATGGCAGTGGATTTCGTGTAATTAGTATCTCTGGATACTTTCTGTTTTATCTAGGTCACAGGATTGTGAGGGTGATATAAAAATGAGAAAAATATATGAAAACACTTTGTACACTACTTAATTCTAATAATTTATTAGATTGTGACATCAATAATAGTGATAGTAGTGGTAGTAGTGAGTTATGATAAAAAAATAAATGTTGTATGTGGATTTGACCCTTATTCCAAATACCACTCAATCCTATTGTGAACACTTTGCGTCCTCTTTTTCTTTTTGTTCCTTTCCTTGGGAAATCAAGGATTATATAATTATGATTGGAAATGGAGTTTAAATGAGTCAGCAAAACACTCATCAAATGGTTTATTTTCTTAATTTTTGTGTGTCAATTTCAAAACCTGAAAAATTAATTACACATTTCATAGGCTGTTTTACCTATAATGCCAAGAAAGTTGTTGATTTAACTTTACATTTGTAAAAAGTAACACTTACTTGGCAAATAATTACTGTGGAATTAGAAGAGATAAGCCTGCTGTAAACTTGCAAGTCACTACTCTGTTTTTTTTTTTTTTTTTAAACAAAAGATGATTGGTGGCTTTAATTCTTATCACAACAGCAAGAGTTTCCAGGTTCCCTGCTGTGTTGGAAACTGTGGCAGGAGAAGTTCATTGTGTTCTCTGTCAGCATTTTTCTTTGGAGGTACTTTTGTAACCAAATTTTGGGCTTGCTGGAGTTTCAACTTCAAGGAACTCTTTCTGTTCAATGCCATTGAAGAAAGAAATATTTCAGAGAATTTAAATATGTGAAAAAATTCCATGAACAATTTCAGAACTGAAATTTATTTCCAACTTTCTGTCGCATCAAATTTAACAGAACTTCTCTTTTTTTCTACTTCTTAGATTACAAATATTAATGGGAAATGAGTCCATGATGAGACAGGATGAAAAAAAGGTAAAAACTTAGAATGTAATAATCAGCCTTTGAAAGTCTTAATAGATGCCTTCTGAAAAGCTGGCTCTAAATCAAAGTTATAAAATGTCCTGTCTAGAAGGTGCCTTGGAGATCATCTAAATTACCACCTTCTGAGGAAGAAGATACTTCAGTTACTGGTGGTACTTCTTAAGTACATAGTATTATGCACACTATGTTTTTCTACATCTCTCCTGTGAGGTCTTGATTATCGTGTAAACACTTGCAAGCAATCAGTATAATCAGTGTTGGCAAAATATAAAGGTTAATGTCTTTTAATCAGCTACCAAAACCAAAACAAACTTAGGCTGAAAGCCTAAAGTAATCCTACTTAGCTCTACAGAAGAATGGTGCAGCTAGCTTTAAGAAGGTTTATTCTAATTAATAATGGCGATAGAAATGGCAATCATGTTCACAGTGATAGAAGAAACGGTAAAGTCATGTGCTATATGGGCATGTGGGTGTGTGTGTGTGTCCTGACCTCACCACATGTTTTACATTCCCAACTTTCTTATTACATTTCCTTCTGGCTTCCGTATTATTTAGCTAAAGTCGGGTGTAAAGAAGTTCTTCTGCTACCAACTGTTACTTCTGGAAAAAAATAAACTAGGCCACTGTAAGAAATAATCATTAATATTTCCTAGAAGCATGGGAAAAATGGAACTTCTATGCCTGAATCTGCCCCTTCCTGGGCATGCTCGTCTAGATTAGCACTGACCAATGTCCTCTAAAACTAAGGCTCCTTTGGCTGTTGTACTAGTCCTACTAAGTCTCCTTTCTTTTCATTTCTGATTAAAACCAATGGTGTGCCCATATGAACAAGTAGAAGATTAGGATATTTGTTGGAACTAACCAAACCCATGTTCATCAGGTTGATTCGCACTCATAGTGACCCCCGGGTTCCAAGGTGGTAAATGTTTATGTAAGTAGATTGTCCAATTTTCCTTCCATTGAGCGGCTGGTGGGTTTGAACTACCAGCCTTACGGTTAGCAGTCAAATGCCTTAGGTACTGTGTCACCAGAGCTCCTTTGTTAGAACATAGATGTTTAGTAATAATAGTAATAAGCCATTTCACCTTTTAAATTTAGAACAACTTTACTATGAATAATCAAAGTGAAGAGTCCCTAGGTGGTGAAAATGGTTGATATGCTTGGCTGCTAACCAAAACTTTGTAGGTTGAGCACATCAAGAGGTGCCTCTGAAGGCAGGCCTGGGAATTGACTTCTGAAAAAGCAGTCATTGAAAATCCTATGAAGGATAGTTCTACTCTTACACACAGAATGTCAGAATCAGCCAAGATCAGTAATAAAATGTTGTTGCTGTTAGGTGCCATTGAGTCAATTCCAAGTCATAATGACCCTATGTATGACAGAACAAAGCACTCAGTCTTGCTTCATCCTCAAAATCCTTGCTATGCTGGAACCTATCTTCACAAGCTTTATGTTGAGGTGTAATCCATAGTGCAGACTGTAGTCTTTGATCTTCATCAGTAAGTGTGTCAAGTTTTTTTCACTTTCAGCAAGCAAAATTGTGTCATCTACATATTGCAGGTTGTTAATGAATCTTCCTAAAATCCTGATGCTGTGTTGGTCTTCATAAAGTCCAGCTTCTCAGATTATTTGTTCAGCATACAAAATGAAAAAGTACAGTGGAAGGATACAAGCCTGACACACGCCCTTCCTGATTTTAAACCATACAATATCCCTTTATTCTGTTCAAACAACAGCCTCTTGGCCTACGTATAGGTGCATGATGAGTAAAATTAAGTGTTCTGTAATTCCCATTCTTCCCAATGTTATCCATAATTTGTTATGATCCACACAGTCAAATGCTTTTGCCTAGTCAATAAAACACAGGTAAATTGGTATTTTTTACTTTCAACTATGATCCATTTGACATCAGCAATGATATCCCTTGTTCCACATCCTTTTCTGAACTCAGCTTGCATTTCTGCAAGTTCCTTGCCAATATACTGCCATGATTGTTTTTTAATTACCTTCAGCAAGGTTTTACTTGCATGTGATAGTAATGATATTGTTTGATAATTTCCACATTCTGTTGGATCACCTTTCTTCAGAATGTGATCTCGTCCAGTTGGTTGGCCAGATAGCTATCTTCCAAATTTCCTGGCATAAATAAGTAAGCACCTTCAGCACTACATCTGTATTTTGAAACCTCTCAGTGGGTGTTTTGGTTATCTCGTGCTGCTCTAACAGAAAATATCACAAATGGGTGGTTTTGACAACAGGGATTTTACAGTTTAGGAAGCTAAGTTCAAGTTCAAAGTACCAGCTCAAGGGGCTGGGTGAAGGCCCCTTGACCTAGGGCTTCAGCTCCACCTTTTACTCAATCCAGTGAAGCAGGGCACATCTCTTAACTCAGGCAGCATCTAACTGCTGAGGCTGATGAACTCAAGATTGACAAGTAAAATGATTCAGTCTCAAGATTATCAAGCAATATGGCAGGGCCACTAATTCAAGTCCATTAATAGCCCCCAAATCAGCAGATAATATGGCAGGCCATTGAGATGAAGAGTTGGCTAAGTACAGGATCAAGATATACCAAAACTCAGAGATCTTTATCAAAGTATATTCATATATACTGGAAGAAGACAACATCCCTAAGGCAGCTACTTAGCTGCTCTCAGTAGATTCCACCATGGTGATGATTACCAGTCTTGTCAGGGGGAATAACCACATCCATCCAGCCAGCCACTCAAAGCCATGCTCAGCTAAGTTGACACATAACTTTAATTACCACAATGTGTATTTTGTCAATTCCTGAAGGCTTGTTTTCCACCAATTCCATCAATGCAGCTTGGACTTCTTCCTTCAATACCATTGGTTCTTGATCATATGCTACCCCTGAAATAACTGAATGTCAACAAATTCTTTTTGGTATAGTGATTCTGTGTATTCCTTTCATTCTTTTTTTTGGTGCTTCCTGCTTTGTTCAATATTTTGCCCACAGAATCCTTGAATATTGCAATTTGAGTCTTTCATTTTTTCTTCAGCTTTTTCAGCTTGAGAAATGCCAAGTGTCTTCTTCCTTTTTGGTTTTCTAATTCCAGGTCCCTGAACACTTCATTATAATACTTTACTTTGTCTTCTCAAGCTGTTCTTTGAAATCTGTTGAGCTCTTTTATTTCAACATTTCTTTCTTTTGCTTTAGGTACTCTCCATTTGTGGTAGTTTGGTTATGTGTCAAATTGCCTGAGCCTGGTTTTGAGTGGCTGGGCAGCTGGATGTTGTTATTTCCCATGATAAGACTGATATCTCTTTCACTCTTTTCTTCCTTTCCTGTACTTTAATGGCCTACTGCTTTCTTCATGTATGATGCTCTTGATGTCATCCCACAACCATCTGGTCTTCAGTCATTGGCTTTCAATGTGTTAAATCTGTTCTTCCGATGTTCTCTAAATTCTGGTGGTATATAATCAAGGTCATATTTTGGCTCTCATGGACTTCCTTAATTTTCCTCAGCTTGAACTTGAACTTGCATATGACCAATTGATGGTCTGTGCCACACTTACCTTCTGGCCTTGTTTTGACTGATGATATTGAGCTTCTCCATCATCTCTTGCCACAGATGTAGTCGATCTGATTTCTGTGTATTCCATTTGGTAAGGTCCATGTGTATAGTCCCATTTATGTTGTTGAAAAAGGTATTTGCCAAGAATAAGATGTTGGTCTTGCAAAATTCTATCATGTGATTTCCAGTATTTTTTTTTTTTTTTCCAAACTAAGAATGCTTCTTTGTTTCCAACTTTTACATTCTAATCACCAATAATTATCAATATATATTGATTGCCTGTTTGGTCAATTTCAGACTGCAGAGGTTGGTAAAAATCTTTACTTTCTTCATATTTTACTTTAGTGGTTGGTGGTTGGTGTGTAAATTTGAATAATAGTTATATAGACTGATCTTTCTTGTAGGCATATGGATATTATCCTATCACTGACAGCATTGTACTTTAGGATAGATCTTAAAATGTTCTTTGTGACAATGAATGCAATACCACTCCTTGTCAACTTGTGATTCCCATCATAGTAGAACATATGATCATCTGATTTAAAATAGCCCAAACCAGTCCATTTCAGTTCACTAATGCCTACGATATCTGTCTTTACATGTTCCATTTCATTTCTGACAACTTCCAATTTTCCTACATTCATGCTTTGTACATTCCACATTCCAATCACTAATGGATGTTTGCAGCTGTTTCTTCCCATTTTCAATCATGCCCCATGAACAAATGGAGATCCTAAAAGCTTTATTCCACCCACATCATCAAGGTCAACTCTACTTTGAAGGGACAGCTCTTCCCCATCCTATTTTGAGTGCCTTCCAACCTGATGGGCTCATCTTCTGGCATTGTATCAGACAATGTTTCACAGCTCTTCATAAAGTTTTCCAGTAATATATCAGACAGTTTTTCACTGCTATTCATAAGGTTTTCATTGGCCAATTTTTTCAGAAGTGGGTGGCCCCATCCTTCTTCCCAGTCTGTCTTAGATTGGAAGCTCCACTGAAACCTTCCCACCATGGGTGACCCTGCTGGTATTCGAAATATCAGTGGCATAGCCTCCAGCCTCACAGCAACACACAAGCCACCACAGTAAAACATACTGACAGATGAGTGGTAGAAGTAATAAAATGGACCTTATTAAATATAACAAGAAGAACTATTTTATAGATTGAATCATGTCCCCAAGAAATATGTATTGGAGTCCTGATCCCTATACCTGTGGATGCAATTCTCTTTGGGAATAGAGTTTACTTTCTTTTTTCTTTTTTAAGTTAACTAATTGCATTTGACTGCTAACCAGAAGACTGGCGGTTCAAATCCACCAGCCACTTCTCTGAAGGAAGATGAGGCAATCTACTTCCATAGTGATACTGCCTTGGAAACCCAAGGAGGGGTCGCTATGAGTTGGGTCTGACTTGACGGCACATAACAACAGCAACAACAAAGTATGTTGGTATAGGGTGTGTCCTAAATCTAATTACTTTTGTGTGATATATGGGGCAGCATAGAAACAAAGGAGCCATGGTGGTATAATGCTGAAGTGTCCAGCTTCTAACTGAAAGGAAGGCTGCTGCTTTGAATCCAACCAGTAACTCCTCAGGAGAAAGACCTGGTAATCTGTTCCCATAAATATTAAACCCTGAGAAACAAAACCCATACTGTCGAGTCAATTCTGACTCACAATGACCCTGTAGGACAGAGTAGAACTGCCCCAAAGGATTTCTTAGGCTGTGATCTTTATGGCAGGAGCCCTGGGGGCACAGTGGTTGAAGTATGCAGCTGCTTACAGAAAGGTTGGCAGTTCCAACTCACCAGCCATTCCTTGGGAGAAATATAAGACTGTTTGTTTCTGTAAAGATTACAGCTCTGGAAACCCTATGGGACAGTTCTATTCTGTCCTATAATGTAGCTATGAGTTGGAATGAACTCGATAGCAATGTTTTGTTTTGTAAATGGACACCACTTCTTTCTCCAGTGAAACTGTGGCTAGATTTAAACCACTGACTTTTTGGTTAGCAGCCAAGAGCTTAACCATTAAGCAACCAGAGCTCTCCCCTTCAGTAAAGATTAAACCAAAACCAAACCAAAAACTCATTGCAGTAGAATCACATTCCTATTCATAACAACCCCATGTGACAGCAAAAGTGTTTCACAGGGTTTCTAGCCTGTAATCTTCATGGAAGCAGACAACCACATCTTTCTTCCAGAAAGTGGCTGGTGGGTTTGAACCACTGATCTTTCTAATAGCACCCCAGCACGTATTCACTATGCCACCTAAAACAAAACAAAACCATTGCCATGAAGTCAATTCTGACTCATAGCCAACCCTGTAGGACAGAGGAAAACTGCCTCATAGGGTTGCCAAAGCTATAAATCTTTTTAGAGACCTATTGCCACATCTTTCCCCCCAGAGGGTCTGGTGGGTTAAACCTTTTCTTTAGCAGATAAGCACTTTAACCACTCCACCACCAAGATTCCTTATAGCACCACTAAACCAAACCAAACTCATTGCCGTGGAGTTGGATCTGACTCATAGAGACCCCTCCTTGGGTTTTCAAGGTGGTATCACTACAGAAGTAGATTGCCCAACCTTCCTTTCGAGGAGTGCTTGGTGGGTTTCAACTGCCAACCTTCTGGTTAGCAGTCAAATGTCTTAGGCACTAAACCACCAGAGCCCCTACAGCACCACTAGGGCTCTATAAAGATTATAGATTAGAAAACTCTTTGGGGAGGTTCTTTTCTACTATATTGGGTTGCTGAGTCAGAATTAACTCAGGAGCACTTAAGAACAACAATAGACACAGAAATAAGCAAACACATTTAGCGGAAGACAGACTTTATCTGATGATGACAGAGGCAGATAAATCTATAAGCCTAGAAATCCCAATGATTGCTGGCTACTAGAAATTTATACAAAGAAGGACTTGGAGCCACACATTGAATTTGAACTTCTCATCTCTAGGAGCTCTGGTAGCATAATGCCTAAGGCACTTGACTGCTAACCAGAAGCCTGGCAGTTCAAACACACCAGCCAGTTCTCAGAAGGAAGGTTGGGCAATCTACTTCCATAGTGATCCTGCCTCGAAACCCAAGGAGGGGTCACTATGAGTCAGGTCTGACTCGACGGCACATAACAACCACAACAACATCTCTAGAACTGTGAGAAAATAAATTTCTGTTCTTTAAAGCCACTCAGGGTACTTCTGTTCAACAGCACTAGTAACTAAGACAGACCCCATTTCAAGAAGTTTATTCACCTAAAAAAGAAATCATCCATGTGTGCCTTTTGGATTTCAGAATCTCGCTCTGGAACACGTCAGTGACTCCACTAAAACCCATCTATGGGTAGGTACAGGTCTGTGATAAAATGAGCACTATAGGGACCCCACTAATCTTACCCAGTGTGTATGCTGGGGCTTTTTCTTCTTGCCTCCACAACTTCATTGTGGATCAAGAACCCTACATTCTGTAGTTGTTGTTAGGTGCTGTTGAATGTCCTGGGCTCTAGAACATAAAGAAAGGTCTACAAAGAGCTTTTGGATGGGGATAATTAACTTCAGACAAGGGTGAGCTGCAATTTGCTGGACATTTGTTGGGTAGTTTGCAGCTGTTGGTGAACATAGTTTTCTGAGAGAGAACAAACTAATGTGATTCCTTAGCTCTGGTTTCCAAGAGGATCTCTTGTACTAGACAGGCATGCATGGCTGGTTTCTAGTATGCTAGCTCCTTCTAGTCATTTGGCCCTGACCCACTTCAGGGCTTCAGAAAGTTGCCTAATTGTCATTCTTTGAGAAATACTTTATTTATTCTGAGATTATGATCTTCTTTCATTTTTACATTTTACAAAGGCATACTATGAAAGAATGCCTTTCTTTCATAAAATGATGGTGATAATAGTCGGTATTTCTTGTTTTTGATGGCCAACTTGGCAAAATCAGCACTTGCAACATTTGGTCAATTCTCCATTTTTTTTTTTTTTTTTTAATTTAATTTACTGGTCATAGAACTCCCAAAGTCCAGAAACCATGATACTGGCTTCCAGCGGTAGGGGTGGCCAGGAAGTTTTGGGGAGAAGGAGGATCTTCCAGACACAATAGATCGGGCAAACAAGGACATCAAATGCCAGAGGAAGGGAGGAGAAAGCAAGGACTAGACAGGAAAGAGATTAAGTCAGAGGAAGTGCGATTAGACAGCAAGGAACAGGTCCTGAAAAATCCAAAGTATGGAAAATGAAAAAGAGGCAACTTTAATAGAAGCAGGGTCACAACACAGGTACAGGATGATATGAGAGCACAGTTCTTTCCCCTGATGCACTATGGCAGTTGTGGGGCTTAGTGGATGTCTGTGTCAGTCACAAGTCTGAAATCCCACGCTTGTATTGTCACAATGGCAGAGAATTAGGTATTATTAGAGGCTCTTGATGTGGGTCTAGGTTTTAGTAGAAAAGGAGCTCAGGTTCAATATTGTGCTTCAACTTAGAGCACACATGAAGGACTGGCCATGGTACTCCAGGTATTAGCAGAGTGAGGGGGTGATGATAACACCATCCCAGAACACCAAAGTAAGGGGAAGTAGGCCTCTCCAAAACCTCCTGAAAGAACAAAAACAGGAGCATGAGAGAATATGGTAAAACAAGATTAGGTGCAATTTCAGTTCACTGGACCCTCATGAGGTATTTTTTGTCTAAATGTTTTATATTACACAAGAACAATATGATTATATTCTCAATGTAACAGATTTAAATAATATAGAAATATAGAGAGTAAAAATGCAAGACAAAATAAAGGGAACTTTATTTACTTTATTTATAAGTAACTATTTGGAAAATGTTATCCTACGTACTCATTTAGGATCTCTGGTAGCATAGTGCCTAAGACACTTGACTGCTAACCAGAAGGAACCACCAGCCACTCCTCAGAAGGAAGATGGGGCAATCTACTTCCGTAGTGATACTGCCTCGGAAACCCAAGGAGGGGTCTCTATGAGTTGGGTCAGACTCGACGGCACATAACAACAACAACATACTCATTTAAGATTTCTATTTCCATTCTATTAACATCCAATGTTAGTCACAACTAATAGCATATGACAGAAGAGTCTATTTGCCAGCATCTTCACCCAAATCAGATATTGTTAATGCTTACAACTCGTGCAAATGTAATGGATGAAAAAGATATGAAATTATTTTAATTTGCATTTTTCTGATTATTATAGATTCAACATCTTTTCTCATGTTTAAGATCATTTGTACTTCTTTTGAAATTGCCTATTTACTTGTCTATGTTGTTACATAGCAGTCAGCTCCTGCTAATTAAGTTTTATCCAAGAATAGAATATATTTTTTCTTTGACTTTACCTATCTACCTACTTAACTGTGCCAAAAGGTTAGATCTCCATTTTCAGACATCTAGGTTTGACCTTTGGCTGCACTACTTACTGTGTGATCTCAGACAAGTTAACTCTTAAAACTTTAAGTACATCATCAGTAAAATGGGGATAACATTAGAACCTATCCCATAGAGCTATTGTGAAAATTAAGTGAAGAAATGTAAACAGCATAGTACAAGACTTGGCATGTTACATAAATGGTACTGATTGTATTTAATACAGAGAATTCCAGATAGTGGACAAAAAAGACCAACCTTATTCCTCCATTCCAGTCAATATGATACTTTCTCTTTAACTTCAGGTCAGGTATAGATACATACTTTGATGATTCTTCATATATTCTGAGTTGGCCTGAGTTAGCTGCAGTTCTTCCTGAGATAATTCTGCAAATCATCTGTTGACCTTGCCACTATGCATTGCCATTTATAGATAGTTAAGACATTTGAAAATACACTTGTTGTTGTTTAGTTGTTATGTGCCGTCGAATCAGACCCAACTCATAGCAACCCCTCCTTGTGTTTCTGAGGCAGTATCATTATGGAAGTAGATTAATTAAAAATGTTTGAGAATTCTTTCTATGGAAGATTTTGGTTGAGGCAAAATATAGAATCAACTAGGATTGCAATATTTAATAATTATTAATTCCTTGAGTACATGGAAAAAGGAAAAAAATTGTACATTTTTCAGCTAGTAAATTCCAGGAAATTATTTTATATTATTGTCACTAATTAGAATAATATGGTAAAGATAATAAAACTAAGTAACACTTTTGTAGAATGGGTTATAACTAGGGTCATTCCATAATCGTGAGGAGCTCTGGTAGTGTAGTGCCTAAGGCATCTGACTGCTAACCAAAAGTCTGGTCGTTCAAACTCACCAGCCACTCTTTGGAAGGGAGGTTGGACAATCTACTTCCGTAGTGATACTGCCTTGGAAGCCCAAGGAGGGGTTGCTATGAGTTGGGTCTGACTCCACAGTGAGAAAATATGCAATGTTTTTTCTGTTTTTCTTATTACTGAACTATAATATGCAAAAGTGTAAAATGCTACAGAAAGGACTTATAAATGTCACACCAGTTTCTCTTACCAATAATTTTTATTTTATGAAACTGGAATTTCTATTAAAATGCAATAGGAAAAACTAGGAATCTACAACAATAATCTGGACAGCTCCATGCTCCAGAGAATTTTTTTTTCCATTGATCTCCACAATTTACATAAAACTTTTGGGAGGAAGCAGATGTTATTTCCTCTTGGTGGATATCAAATGCATGTGACCGTGAAGGGGCTTGCTGAGTGAAAACATGCAAAAAACGATACTGGCATCATAATCTAAGTCTTTCAGTTCCCATCATTGAATCCCTGGAGGTCAAATAAAGCTGAAGGTTTAGGCTGCTTTGTTGATGATTACCTCAGCTGCCCTACAACATGCATCTCTGCATGGTTATATCCATCAGCTCTAGAAAAAGGAACAATACTAAAACAGTGTATGGCTTCACTTTTAACTCTTTGAGGTCTTTTCTCATTATAATCACATATTCTGCTATGAATTGTTCAACATCTCTTAATTGCCATGTAAATGCAGAACAAAGGAGTAATTGGCATGGTTTTTTATTCTAGAAGGACTTTCTTTTCTAGATGAAGTGATAACCTTGGATATGGACTTGCCTGCCTGTCTGGTAAAATTTCAGGAACAGCAGCAAAGAAGATGCTCTTCTTCTTCTTTTTTTTTTTTTTTATGAGGATTTGGGTGAAGATTTACAGAGTAAATTCACTTTTCATACAGCAGTTCACATATACTTTGTCTCATGTCATTGACCAAAATTTACAATGCACC
>NW_006921730.1:6522921-6525897 GCF_000298275.1 Orycteropus afer afer
AGATTATCTTCTGTGTCTGTGTTAATTGGTTTCCCTTTTCTTTGTTGAAGAGGGTCTGTGCAATCCTTCTGCCTAGTCCGCCATCTTGCTCCGCCTCCGAAGATGCTCTTCTTGATGGTCTGACACCAGGAAGACTGACCCTTCTAGCCTGGTGACTGATAGTTCAACTGGGATCACAGCATTGGGTGTACCATAGAAATCAATCGATGCTTTTATAAGCTCCTTATTACAGAATTTCATCTTTCTGACTCATATATATGCTGCTGATTATCTAACTGGCAAATTTCATGAAGTATTAGTTATTATTAGAAAAAGAAAGAGAGAATAGGGAAAGAGTAAGAACGAGATCGTAATGTTTATGTTGAAAGATTTCCTTTCAGACAGGAGGAAAATGTAATGAATCTGGCAATTCAGAAGAAGAGATAGCACAAATAATTAAAATGATTTCAATGGAAAGATGGTTCTTAGTTACATTTCTAAGAGCTCTCCATTATATAACAACACAAAATAAATGTGATCATGTTATATGTACGATGCAGTCTGTCACAAGTGAATGACAAAACTGTAAAGAAATTAAACTCCCAAACACGATCAGATTCCAAGTGATACTGCTAGTGACAACTGCAAACACACCAGGGCACTTGGTAATAGGTTCCTAGGGGCCTCACTATATCTTTAAGTTAGAATTAGAGTCTGAGTCTACCAAGCCACTGCACCATGATCTTTCTAGAATGGGACAAAGTAACATTGCAGCTAAACAGAATGGAATCCAATGGAAAATGTCTGGACTAGGCATGGAAAACCTGGGTTTTAGTCACAACTTTGTCCTCCTTTAGTTGTGAGACATGTGGTTACATTATTGCAATTATGTGGTTACATCATTGCAACTTTCAGTATCTCAGTTTTTCAATTTTTGAAACTGGAAAATAGGACTAGATTATTTCCAGTGTCCTCTTTCAGCTTAAAAATGTTAATGATTCATTATTTTTGATATTCTATAATTACCCTTTTTCTTGTTTTTTACAGGAAAGACGTCTATACCATTAATTTTAAAAGTGTGGTGTTTAAATGTATAATGCTGCCTGTTGCTTTGTACATTTTTTTTTTTTTTCATTGAATGAAGAAATAAAATTGGCATTTAAATCAAGCACTGTTATAGATGTAGTGTCCATCCTTTTTCAGGCTCTAATTCTGTAAGAATAGAGAATATTCTTTGTTATTTGGGATATGACCAAAATTCCACAGAAATAGGCCAAAACAATGCTTAGTGTAGTGGCCAGAAGATTGACTTACATTAAACACATAATTTTTCTGGTGTTTTTGATCTCAAACTCCACCTTGCTGCAAAAATGCAATTTGAACCAAATAGTATATCCAGGGATGAGTTGAATTTAATCTCTCTCTTTTCTGGATGAAATACAAATTTTTACTATTTTGATGAAGTCTTCAGTAGGAATTATTACCCTATTTAATAGGCTATATTTTTCAAAACTGAGTTGGCAGTCAAGATGGTATCATAAAAGTGATATCTACCAAAGTAAATCTTTCTAATAAATAGGTGTTATGTTTTTAGGTGCCATCAAGTCAGCTTTGACTCATGGAGACCTTAGGTACAACAGAACAAACACTGCCCAGTCCTGTGCCAGCCTCGCAATCCTTGCTATGCCTCAGCTCATCGTTGCAGCCACCGTGTCAACCCATCTTGTGGAGGGCCTTCCCCTTTTTTGATGACTCTTCACTTTACCATGTATGATATCTTTCTCCAAGGAATGATCCCTTCTGACAATATGACCAAAGTAGGTGAGACAAAATTTGGCCATTCTCACCTCCAAGGAACATTTGGGCTGCACTTCCTCCAGGACAGATTTGTTATTTCTTCTGGCAGTCCATGGCATTTTCAGTATTCTTCACCAACACCTCAATTCAAAAGCATCAACTTTTCTTCAGTCTTCCTTATTCATTGTTCAGCTCTCACATGCATATGAGGCAACTGAAAATACCACGGCTTGGGTTAGGCACACCTTTGTCTTCAAAGACATATCTTTGCTCTTCAGCCCTTTAAACAGGTTTTTTGCAGGAGATTTTCAATAAATAAATAGTTATAATATATATTTGTTAGATATGAATTATGAGAGATTTTAATTTATTTTGAGCTGCTAACTTATTAAAATGCTTTGAAGAGATATTATCTGTATTTTTTTTTTATCATTTTCAAAAAATCTACAATCATGTCACATTTTTTTCAGTTAGATTTAAGCAGATTTTCTTCCTTTAAAAGTGTAATGTTCAATGTTTTATCTGCTCTCATTTAGGTATTTCATCAGGCTGAAGGTTTGTGCTTTCTGTGAGCTTACAATCATTGGAAAATCTCTCTGTATAAAAATAAAGGTATATGATACAGTTACAGATAATCACATATGATATGCATATAACACATACAAACACAACTGAATTTACTCACAAACTATTTGTTGAATATCTACTATATGTCAAGCACTCTATTAGACACTAGGACAACAGCAGTGAACCAGAGACATAATTCCTGCCTTACATTGTTTATTATTATCCAGAAAATGATTGCTTCAGCACATTAACTTCTTCCCATCTCACTCTCACACAAGTCTAGGAGGCACAGAGAGCTTTGCTACTGCCTGCTGTGGCACACCAATGCCAAGTCTGCGAAAGAGAAAGAACTGAAGACATCTTATGCATCTTTTATGTAGGATTGTGCACCTGCCCATGGAACCCTGAATGAGCAATTGGTTAATCATAGATTCCTATGGGAATAATTAAGGAGCTCTGGTGGTATAGTACCTAAGGTATTTGTCTGCTAACCAGAAGACTGGAGGTTCAAACCCATGAGCCACTCCTCAGAAGGAAGATTGGGCAGTCTACTTCCGTAGAGATACTGCCTTGAAAACCCAGGGAGGGATTGCTGAGTCTAATTGAAGGCAATATGACTTAATGGCCAAGAAG
>NW_006921730.1:6529915-6533359 GCF_000298275.1 Orycteropus afer afer
TCAGTGCAGATCAGTGAGTAAGCACAAGCCCGCCTTGGAAACGGCAATTAGTAGTTCAGCGGTACAACCACTTTGTTGCACAACTTTCACAAAACAGAAACTAATCGCCGAGAACCGGTGAAAATAAAGACACTGCCTATAATTATACTTAGTGAACTCAGCTCTGTATGAACAGAGCCTCCAAAAATTAGACAAAGTCTTTAAATTTTCTCTCTCCGTTCACGCGTTCTGTGAAACACACAAAACTAACGTGACAGAAAGAGAAAAGCTTTGAAATAGCCTACATAAATTCAGTTCTAACTTTGCTATTTCCTAATTCTGAGATCTTGGACATGTGAAATAACTGTTCAATATGTCAGCTCCCTCGTATGTAAAATAGATGATTCTAGTGACTGCCAGATTTTTTATGGTTTATTATAGAGATCACATGAATTAATACATGTAAAAACACAATATGTATAAAACTCCTGGCACATAGCAGACACTCAATAAATATTAGCTATTATTATACATAATAACTCTTCTCACCAAGGATATGCCTTTTATTTATATTCCTGCTATAGTAAATTATAGGCTTTTTTTTTTTTTTTTGGTTTTTAGTGGAATCTTTGTTAAGGATGAAAAATGTAACCTAAGTTGATAAATATGAAGGCTGTATTTTGCAAGGTTCTCTCTTTGAATACTCTCTATGGTTTTGTTCCTAGCCTGTCACTTCTGTCCTGTGAATTTCAGATTCCCTGTGCAACAAAAACACACAACAGATGTTTTGAGGCTGAGCTAATGGTGGGCCATGCATGACACAAAGTGCTTTGAGTGATGGGTTCAATAACTTTCCCTTAGCAAATGAAGAGTGCCAAGAGTGAATAGGCCAAGAAGGAGAGTTATGGATCTTTGCAAACCCAAAAGGAGCAGTTCTCAGTCTGCACTTGACAAGTCTGAGGGTTTAGAAGACTGTTTTGTGGTACAGCTGAATCCCCAGTGTCCTGTGTTCCCAGGGAAGGAAACCAATAACAACAGATCCCACAACTCTACCATTTGCTAAATGGGCTTCCTTGCAAGTGAAGCTCTGGGAGGAATCTCATAATTCCCTGTTGCTCTATCTGTGAAGGGTAAGCAAGATGAATTGTTCCCACTTCAACAGCTTTCATTTCTTGAGACTGTGTGGAGAGTGTGGCAGCATCTTTGCTTTTCATTTTTGCTTCCTTTCCAATGTTTGTTTTTATTAGCTTTATCTTTTGTGCTGCCCAACAATCCTCAAATTTCAGACTAAAACTCATATCAAACTTCTTTATTTCACTTGTTTGGGGTCTTGGCATGGAATATTTCTCATAACTCTTTTAATCTCAAAGGAGACAGAAAATGAAAGGGATATGATGACAGGTACCAAAATGAGGCAAGAGACCTCACCCAGCTGATCTGTTACAGAAACACTGCAGCCTTACTTACAAGGCTCAAACCACAATCTCCAAAGAACAATTTGTTATCTGACATTATCAACATGATTTTTTTTTTTTTCACTGAAATATCCTTTCATGTAACTAGAATAAACAGAATGTAAATTATTCTCTAGGGACCAGATTTGGATTTCTGGCAGGATTTTGTAATCAAGTCCTTGAAACACATTTAGTCTGACAAACACTGATATTCTAAAGACCTAATTCATCACATTTTTGAAGTTCAAAATGGCCCTCTTTCATCTTACAAGATATAGACATTCATATTCAATAAACCCTTGACCCTAACCAGCTGATCATTGATGTTCTAATATTTTTGGGTCCTCATCATTTGAATGGATCCTTATGGCCTGCCAGCTTACCCAGCAAGGGAAAAATGTGAAGTCTGAAAGACTTGAGCTAATGATTTTCTTGCTTCTTGAGCATAGTATAATGATTTGGGCATCGTCACCTTTAGAATTTCTAGTATTTTCTTCCTGAATTCATTAAGAAGTGACAAGAGTTATCACACTAAGAAGGTGGAACTATAATATATGGGTAACACTGAGTTTTAGGGAAGTTCTTATTACCAGTAAGAAGTCCTGGTGATACATTTCTTTTTTCCTCATATTGCCAAATACCTGTAAAAAACACCCAGTGATGTCAAGTCGGATCCGATTCATAGCTACCTTGCCTTGGGTTTCCAAGGCAGTATCATTACAGAAGTAGATTGCCTAACCTTCTTTCCAAGGAGTGGTTAGTGGGTTTGAACAACCAGCCTTCTGGTTAGCAGTCAAATGTCTTAGACACTATGCCACCAGAGCTTCAAAAGGACTGAAGAAATGATCTTGAAAATTTTTCTGTCTTATAGGTTAGAAAAATGAGTCAGAGGACCTTTTTATAATGGAAACAAAAATAATTTTATTAAAATTTCCTTGATTCTTTAAAAAATTTAATCCTTTGAAGTTACAAGGGGAAAGCTAGGTTTCAGTGTGGGATATGTATTGTTTTAAGAAAGAATTGTTACAGGAAAATGAGACAAAAATGGGATTTAATAGAAACAGGTGAAAGTATAATGGAAATGCTAAGAGGAGGAACAGAAGAGAACTGCATGACACTGAAAATTAGTGGAAAAGAAAGAGAGAAGTCATGGAGTCTAGATTCTAAAAAATCAAAAAAATCAAACATGCTGCCATTGAGTTGATTGCGACTTATTGTGACCTCTCCTTGGGTTTCCGAAGCTGTATCTCTGTGGAAATAGATTGCCCAATCTTCCTTCTGAGGAGAGGCTAGTGGGTTTGAATCTCCAGGCTTCTGGTTAGCAGTCAAATGCCTTAGGCACTATGCTACCAGATTGATGTTTTTGTTGTTATCAGTTGCCATGGAGTAGGTGGGAAAGTGAGGAAAAGACAGGAAAAGGTGAAGGGGACCAGGAAAGAGTGAGGAGTCAGCCACAGGGATCCAGGTGAGAAGAGGGAACCAGGTCATGCCCTACAAGTGGCAAGGTGGAAAAGTGGGAGGAAGGACAGAAAAAGGCTAGGGGACTGGGACAGAGCAAGGAGGCAGCAGTAGGAATCCAGGTAGGGGAGGTTGGAGAGGTTTCCAATAGGTAAGGGAGACAAACTTGTCTGTTGGTTTGTCCAACTGTGGTGACATGTTGCTGTGAGTCTTGAGGCTGTGCCACTGGTGTTTCAAACCCAGTGGGGCTTGCAGACTGAGACAGACTAGGAAGAAGGAAGAGGTCATCCACTTCTCAAATAATTGGCCAGGGAAAACCTTCTGAATAGCAGAGAAACACTGTCTGATACATTACTGTGCAACTTTATGAATAGTCCAGAAACATTGTCCAATACAGAGGAGGAAGATGAGTCACTTAGCTTAGAAGGCCCTCAAAATAGGACTGGGAAAGAGCTACATCATCAGAGTAAAACCAGTCTTACTTATATGGACGAAGTAAAGCTTTCGAGACCTCCATTTGCTGATGTGGTACCACTCAAATTGAGGAGAAACA
>NW_006921730.1:6535297-6544549 GCF_000298275.1 Orycteropus afer afer
CAGAAAGATGTTTACTTGTGTTTTATTGACTATGCAAAGACATTTGATTGTGTGGATTATGACAAATTATGGCTAACATTGAGAAGAATGGGAATTCCTGAACACTTGATTGTTCTCATGAGGAACCTGTACATTGACCAGCAGGTTGTTGTTCGAACAGAAAAAGGGAACACTGCATGGCTTAAAATCAAGAAGGGAGTGTGTTAGGTTTGTATCCTTTCCCCATACTTATTTAATCTATATGCTAAGGAAATAATCCGAGGAGCGGGAATATATGAAGAAAAACATGGTATCAGGATTGGAGGAAGAATCATTAACAATCTGAGATACGCAGACGATACAACTTTGCGTGCTGAAAGTGAGGATGACTTGAGGCACTTACTGATGAAGATTGGAGAATACAGTCTGCAGTAAGAATTACATCTCAATATAAAGAAAACAAAAATCCTCACAACTGGACCAAAATAAACAGCATCACGATAAATGGAGAAAGGATTGAGGTTGTCAAATTCACTTTGCTTGGTTCTACAATTGACGTCAATGTAAGCAGCAGTCAGGATATTAGATGATACATAGCACTGGGCAAGTTGGCTGTGAAGGAACTCTTTCAAGTGCTGAGGAGCAAGGATGTCTCCTTGAGGACTAAGGTCTACCTGACACAAGCCATGATATTTTCAATTGCCTCGTATGCATGTGAGAGCTGGACAATGAATAAAGAAGGCCAAAGAAGAGTTGATGGTTTGAGTTGTGGTGCTGGTGAAGAATGCTGAAAGTACCATGGACTGCTAAAAGAACTAACAGATCTGTCCTGGAGGAAGTGCACCCGAAATGCTCCTTGGAAGCGAGAACGGCCAGATTTTGTCTCACTTACTTTGGTCATGTTGTCAGAAGTGACCATTCCCCAGAGAAGGATTGTCATGCTTGGTAGGTGGAGGGTCAATGAAAGAGGGGAGGCCTTCAACGAGATGGATTGACACAGTGGCTGTGACAATGGGCTCAAGTATAGCAAGGATCATGGAGCTGGTGTGGGATCGGGCAGTGTTTCTTTCTGCTGTGTGTAATAGGGTCACTATGAGTCGGAAATGACTCAACAGCATGTAACAACAATAACAACATGCAGTAGGTTCCAACTTACAGGACCTTATGTACAACAGACAGAAACACTGCCTGATCCTATGCCATCCTCACAATCATTGTTATGTTTGATCCTATTGTGGCAGCCACTGTGTAAATGTAGCTCATTGAGTGTTTTCCTTTTTTTGCTGCTGACCCTCTACTTTACCAAGCATGATGTCCTTCTCCAGGGAGTAGTACCTCCTGATAATATGTCCGAATTATGTGACATGAAGTCTTGCTCTCTTTACTTCTGAGATGCATTCTGACTGTTTTCCTCCAGGACAGATTTGCTTGTTCTTCTTACAGTCCTAGTATATGCAATTGTCTTTTCCAACATCATAACTCAAATGCATCTATTCTTCAATCTTCCTCCTTCTTTGTCCAGCTTTTTCATGAATATGATTGAAAATACCATGACTTGAGTCAGGTGTGCCTTAGTCCTCAAGATGACATCTTTGCTATTTATCAATTTAAAGAGGTCTTTTGCAGCAGATTTGCCCAATGCAATGTGTCATTTGATTTCATGACTGCTGCATCCATGGGTGTTGATTGTGGATCCAAGTAAGATGAAATCCTTGACAACTTCAGTATTTTCTCCTTTGATCATGTTGCTTGCTTATTGGTCAGGAGACCTGGTAGTGCAATGGTTAAAGAGTTTGGCTTCTAAGTGAAAGGTTGGTGGTTTGAACCCATCATTCACTCCATGGAGAAAGATGTGGCAATCTGCTTCCATAAAGATTTATAGCCTTGGAAACCCTATGGGCAGTTCTACTCTGTCTAATAGGATTGCTATGGGTAGGAATCGATTCAATGGCAGTGGGTTTGGTTTTGGGTTTTTTTTTTTTTTTTTGGTTCTTGATGTGGCTGTGAAGATTATTCCTTTATAGCCTTGGAAACCCTATGGGCAGTTCTACTCTGTCTAATAGGATTGCTATGGGTAGGAATCGATTCAATGGCAGTGGGTTTGATTTTGGGCTTTTTTTTTTTTTTTTTGGTTCTTGATGTGGCTGTGAAGATTATTCCTTTATATTAATGTATAAACCATACTGAAGGCTATGGCTTTGATCTTCATCAGTAAGTGCCTCAAGTCCTCTTCATTTTCAGCAAGCAAGGCTGTGTCATGTGTATACTGCACATTATTACTAAGCCTTCCTTCAACAGTGATTCTGTCTTCTACTACATTCAGTCCAGATTTTTGGATTATTTGCTCATAAGTATGGTGAAAGTATACGTATACTTGACACACACGTTTCCTGATTTTAAACCATACAGTTATTCTGTTAGAATAGCTGCCTCTTGGTCTATGTACAGGTTTCTCAATTAAGTGTTCTGGAATTCCCATTCTACACCATGCTGTCCATTATTTGTTAGGATTCACACAGTTGAATGGTTTTTTTGTAGTCAATAAAAGAAAGATAAACATTTTTCTGGTATTCTCTGCTTTCAGTCAAGGACCATCTGATATCAGCAATGAGATTCCTGCTCCACATCCTCTTTTGAATCCAGCTTGAATTTCTGACTCAAACTCAAAACTCACTTCTGTAGAGTTGATTCAACTCACAGGGACCCCTCCTTGAGTTTCTGAGGCGGTATCAGTATGGAAGTAGATCACCCAATCTTCCTTCCTAGGAATGGCTGGTGGATTTGAACCACCAGCCTTCTGGTTAGGAGTCAAATGCCTTAGGCACTATGCCACCAGAGCTCCCAGACAGTTCCCCATTAATGGACTGCTGCAACTCTTCTTTATCTCAGTACAATTTTACTAGCATGTGATATTAATGATATTGGATGATATTTTTTTGCATTCCATTGGATAATCTTTGGAATAGCATGTAAAGAAATCTCTTCCAGTTGGTTGCCCAGGTAGCTACGTTTCAAATTTCTTAGAATAGATAAATGAATACTTTAAGAATTGCATCCATTTGTTGAAACATCTCTATTGGTATTCTGCCAATTCCTGGAATCTTTTATTTTTTTATTTATTTTGCCAATGCCTTCAGTGCAATTTGAACTTTTCCCTTTAGTACCATTGGTTCTTTTTCTTTTTCTGTTGTGATTTGAGTGAAATTCTACAGAGGAAATTAGTTTTCCATCCCACAACTTATACACATTTTGCTTAGTGGCATTAGTTGAAAACCCTCAATGTAACAGTACTCTTCTCATTTCCTCAGTAGATTCCCAGTTTCAATTCATCCTTCTTTCCTGCCTTCTGACCTTTGTTTTTGGGACAATGTGGCCTTTTGGCCTTGTATATTTGATTGTTCTGAGAAGCACGTTCCTCATGGGTGTTATTGGTCACTTCATAGGCCTGTCTATTGTTTGCCTGGGCTTAGGTATAGCAAGGATTTTGAGGCTGGCACAAGATTGGGCAGTGTTTCATTCTGTTGTACTTAGGGTCTCTATGAGTCGGAGCTGACCCTATGGCACCTAATAACAGCAATTGTTTGGCTGAAAGATAATCTATGGGATTAATCTATGGGATTCAGTTCATGTTCGAGAGTGGGTAGGCCACAGTCTCTTGATCAAATGGTATCTCCTGAAATTACTGCACATGAACCAATTCCTGTTGGTAAAGTGACTCTGTATTCCTTCCATCTTCTTTTGATGTTTTCTGTGTCATTCACATTTTTCACCCATGGAATCCTTCAATATTGCAATTCAAGGCTTGAGTTGTTTCTTCAGTTCTTTAAGCTTAAGAAATACCAAGTGTGTTCTTCCCTTTTGGTTTTTTAACTCCAAGTCTTTGCACTTTTCATTATAATACTTTACTTTGTTTTCTTGAGCCACCCTTTCAAATCCTCTGTTCAATACTTTTCCTTCATCATTTCTTCCATTCCCTTTAGCCACGGTATATTCAAGACCAATTTTCAGACTCTCTTCAAACATCCATTTTGATACATTTTGGCCCTTTTTTTCTGTCTTTTGTAACAACCTTTTACTTTGTACATTTTGAGGTCCTTGATGTCATCTTATAACTTGTCTGGTCTTTGGTCATTAGTGTTCAATGTGTCAAATCTATTCTTGGGATGGTTTCTAAATTCAGTAGGATAAACTCAAGGTTGTACTTTTGCTGGATGTGTTTTCATTTTCTTTAGATTCGACTTGAACTTGCATATGAGCAATTGATGCATCTGTTCTTCAGTTGGCCTCTGGCCTTGTTCTGACTTATGATATTGAGCTTCTCCATCATCTCCTTCCACAGCTATTGTCACTTTGACTCTTGTGTATTCCATCTGGTGAGGTCCACATGTATAGTTGCTGTTTATGTTGTTGAAGAAAGGTATTTGCAATGAATAAGTTGTTGATCTTGCAAAATTCTATCATGTGATCTTCTGTAACACTTCTGTTACCAACATCATGTTTTCCAACTACTGATTCTTCTTAGTTTCCAATTTTTGCATTCCAATCATCAGTAATTATCAATGAATCTTGATCACATATTTGATCAATTTCAAACTGCAAAAGTTGGTAAAAATCTTTAATTTCTTCATTTTCAGCATTAGTAATTGGTGCATAAATTTGAATAATCATAATACCTGGTCTTCCTTGTGGGCATATGGATATTACCCTATCACTAATAGCATTGACACAGGAGTCAATAAAGTTAATTATCTAAAATTGTGCCCATTAATAGTATGTGCTAGGTGCTCAATATATATTTAGGAATAAATATGTGTTCCTCCTGTTTCACCACCACAATGTGTCATAAAATGCATTTTTTGTTTCTTGTACATACACAGTTCTCCTTGGGTAGGGAAAGAAGGGATGAATAGAATCTGAATGGACAGATTAGATGGAGAAAATGCTGAGTTTGGCATGAACACAGAATTTTTCAGAAATCGTGGTATATATGGGTAACAGTAAATGTACCAGTAGGGCAGGAATGGAGATACAGCTGGAAAAAAAGTTACCTTTTATACCAAAAACCAAACTTGTTGTGTTTGAGTCAATTCCAACTCATTGTGACTCCATAGGACAGAGTAGAACTGCCCCATAGGGTTTCCAAGGCTGTAAATCTTTACTAAACCAAACTGCCACATCTGTGGAGCAGCTGGTGAGTTTGACTTGCCAAAATTTTGGGTGGTGTCTGAATGCTTAACCCCTGCACCACCAGGGATCCTACCAACTATATAAGCTCTAAAAGCTACCTTTTTATTTCAGAAACTCAGAAACCCTGCATCTTTGAGGGCTCTCTGGTTCTCTAGCACTATGAATTACACATTTCATGGATTCATGTCCATTAACCATTGTAAAAGTGTAAAATTCTCCAAGACATGGATTTAGATCCATCACTTTTGTTCCATTAGTTTTTATCCATGATCTAGTGTTCTTTAATTGCTAGAATAGTTGGGCTGCTGCTTGTTTTAATATGATATAAAGAATGTATATTCTTGAGTGTTATCTTGCATGCTAGTGCTCTGAAGACTGAAAGAAAAATAGAATGTTTGCATTATTGTCAGCCAATGATTTATTTTCCTGTTTCTTTTCTGTTAATATATGGTCATTAGTCAGAAGGAAGGTTGGGCAATCTACTTCTGTAGTGATACCACCTCAGAAACCCAAGGAGGGGTCACTATCAGTTGGGTCTGACTCGATGGCACATAACAGCAACAACAACATGGTCACTAGTGTGTTGTGATAAAACATATGGCTCTATAGTTTAGTTTGGTTGCTTGTTATTAAAGAGTTAATGTGCTTGAGCATATCTCAAACTCCACAGGGCAGTATAAACAGTTATTCATATTCTGGCCCAACCTACATTCGTTCCTGGTGTTTTCCCACTCTACGTGCACACTATGTTCTAGAAATCATATTGAAATTTTCATGTTTCTGTTCAAACATACCTTGGTTCATTTGCATCTGCTGTTCTTTATTCCTGGAATGCCCTGTCCCTCCTCTTTGATTGGGCATCTGCATCTCCCCCTTTAAAATATGTTTATGTATTTATTTAAAATTGTGATTCAGGGGAAAGTTTACAGAGCAAATTCATTTTCCATATAGCAGTTCATACACATTTTGTCTCATGACATTGACTGCAATTCCCCACAATGTAACAGCTCTCCTCCCATTTCCTCCCCACAGTTACCTCTTCCCTTTGTTTTTCCCTCCCATGTACTCCCACCCCCCGAGTTATCTTTCTCTGCAAACACTGCCCTTCTATTCTCCCATAATTGATTGTTCCAAGGAGTGTATCTACCTAATGTAAATGTTCACCCCTTATGCCTGTCTATTGTATGGCTGGAAGCCACATGAGTGAGTTCAGTTCCAGATCTGAAGGGTAACTAGGGGCCATAGTCTCAGAGGCCTCACTAGGCTCTTTCAGACCAGCAAATCTGGTATTTGTAAATGATTTTGAGTTTTGTTCCACATCATTCTACCACTCTATCCAGGATCTCCTGCACTGGTCCCCTTTTGAGTGGTTGACAGGGGTAGCCAGGCACCATTAGTTCTTCTGGTCTCATGGTCCTATAGGCTGAGGATTGCATGGTCTACTAGTCCCTTGGACTAACTGTTTCCATGTGTCTTTGGATTTCTTCATTCTTCTTTGTTCAAAATCTACTTAAAATTTGGCTTATTATATAGAAATTTTCCTTACTCTCTTGAATTGAATTGATGAATCTCTTGGGGTTATCAGGTCCTCACAGGCTTTTTTCTAGTCCCTAGTTCATTAATAAGCCACTAGCACATATGTCAGCTAATTATAATATTTCCTCAATGCAAATATTTATTTAAGGTCATTTTTTTTAGGAAAAAAGAAGCATTATATATAATGTACCAAGAGTATGAAAGCAAATCTATGTACCACTTTTTTTTTAAAAAGTTTTTTACCTTTTCTTCACCCAACTTAACATGTGCCTACCCTCTAGGTAGTGGTTTACCTTCCCTTCCCTTCCCACCATGGTAACCATCAAACAATGCTTCTTTTTTTGTGAAACCCTTTTCTTGATGTTTTGTAATGGTGATTTTATACAATATTTTTCCTTTTCTGATCAACTAATTTCACTTAGCATAATGGCTTCTAAGTTCATCCATGCTATGAGATATTTCACAAATTCATCATTGTTCTTTAACATTGCATAATATTCCATTGTGTGTGTGTACTATAGTTTGCTGATCCATTCCTCCATTTATGGTCATTTTGTTTGTTTTCATCTTTTTGTTATTGTGAATAGAGCTGCAATGAACATGGGCATGCATGTATCTGTTTGTGTCACAGTTCTTACTTCTCTAGGATATATACCTAGTAGTATGCCACTTTTTCTTTACCATCTCAAAATTGAGTCTGCTTTTTTCATATTACCAGCCTAAAAATTCTTCAGAATTACCTTTAGCCTTTGGAAGCAGTGTTTAAGGTCATGGTGACATGATGCTTTTCGCAATCCAGGCTGGTGATACACACAACTTCACCTTTAGAATTAATGGAATAATTTTGAGGTGTATTGAACACTAGGATTTTATCTGCATTTACTATTTTATTAAAATCTTGGTTTTACTTTTTCCTTTGTTGAATTATACATGACTGGGAGATCTGATGGCACTGTTGTTAAAGCTTTGGGCTGCTAACCAAATGGTCATCGATTTAAACGCAGCAGCCACTCCATGTGAGAAAGATGAAGCAGTCTGCTTCTGTGAAAAGTTACAGCCGTGGAAACCCTATACTCATTCTAGTCTGTCTTATAGGGTCACTATTAGTCAGAATGGACTCAATGAGAGTAGGTTTAGGTTTGGGTTTGGAACAGTATTTAAGGAGCCCTGGTGGCATAGTGGTTAAACCATTTGGCTGCTAAACAAAAGATGGCCCAGCCACTCTGGGGAGAAAGATGAGGAAGTCTGCTTCCATATTGATTTACAGCCATGGAAACCCTGTGGAGAATTTTACTCTGTCCTATAGGGTTGCTGAGTTGGAATTGACTTGGGTTTTGGGTTTTGGGACAGTGGTTAAGCACTCAGCTGCTAACCAAAAGGTCAGTGGTTTGAATCTATCAGTCACTCTGTGGGAGAAAGATGTGGAAATCTGCTTCTGTAAAGATTTACGACTCTGGGAAACCCTATGTGGCAGTAGTAGTCTGTCCTATAGGGTCATTATGTGTCAAAATCTATTCTACTGCAATGGTTTTTTGTTTGTTTGAGAATTAAAAAGCTTCCTTCAGAAATTGAAAGGTTTAGAGGATCAAATATTCAAAATTCGCCTGATAGTCCTTTGGGACTTCTGTATTCCCACTACACCCTTCTAACTTTGAAAATTCTATGAGCTCTTTGGAAATTTGGCAATTTCCACTATCTTAATTTTATAGCTGGTTATATCATGGCTATTGACTGCATGTGGAACTTTCATTTTATTCCTGCGTTATTATGTATTCTTTTTGAAGACAACAAGTAAAAGCAACAGTGATCCAAATTTATGGTAATGTTCAACTGTTTCATGCTTTTCCTCCAACACTTTATTCTTTTAATTTCCTTCCTCAGAGAACACTTGGGGAACTTCTAATGCTTCACAAGGATCAAGGGGAGAATATAAAGAATTTATAGAGAGGCCAATATGAAAGTCCTAAAATATTGGGTAATAGATTTCCAAAATTCTTTCCCCTTAACTCTGAAACTCAATTCATCAAAAGAAAGAGGGGGGTTGTCTCTCTTTCTTTGCTCTGCAAGTGCAACAGCTAGAGTTGGGAAGAGTAGATTTGCTGAATTTTTAGAAAC
The DNA here is from genome assembly GCF_000298275.1 of Orycteropus afer afer. Classification (NCBI taxonomy): domain Eukaryota; kingdom Metazoa; phylum Chordata; class Mammalia; order Tubulidentata; family Orycteropodidae; genus Orycteropus; species Orycteropus afer. The sequence continues at coordinate 6,544,115 of NW_006921730.1, forward strand.
AAGATTAACACTTTCATTTTAGTAATGAGGAAATTGAAGACCACAGAGGTTAAATACCTTGTCCAAGGTCTTACATTCAAGTTATCTCAAAAACCTGACATTTTCAGAGGCAAGTGAGTTGGCCTGGCTAAAACAGAGAAAATCAGGTTTTACTTAGTTTTGGAAGCAAAAGAGCATTGGTATGTGCCTTAAAAGGAAGATGAACATATTTGTTACATCTAAACAGCCTTCAAAACAATCCTGTGCATATGGGCATGAATCATAAGCAACACTGATTGTGAGATATATACGAAATGATCTCCTTGTTCCACTTAGGTTGCCCCGGGCCCACCATGTAAACTGAAGAGATTCCAATATCAGATATGTAAAGGCAATAGTCAAGCAGTTTTATCAGCACTCTTTCATCTTTATAATATACTTTATAATTAGCCCCAT
>NW_006921730.1:6545544-6546909 GCF_000298275.1 Orycteropus afer afer
TATGTGCGAAAGGGTTCTTCTTTGTTGTCTGTACCTCCCATGTACCTCTTGCTTTGTAGTAAATTACCTGGTATGGCTTTTCTAGCCATAAGTCTTACAACCTCTGTGGTGGAATTTGCTGTGAGCAACTGAGGAGCTCCTGATTGTAAATGTTATTCATCTGGGGTATTTCTGTTGGGAGTAGCACAAAGCCATGTTCTGGGAAGTTCAGTCTCTCTCAGGTGCTTAGAATTCTGATGTTATGGTTAGTTTGGCCACTCTGTCAGGCTCAAATGGAGGCCTTCTAGAGGCAGAACTCTCTCTGACTGCTGGCTGAGGATGGACATGCTCTGAGAGACATGCATTACTGGGAAAGAGATGCAAGAGACATGCATTGCTGAGAGAGACACTGAGGGACATGCACTGCTGGGAGAGAGACTGTTGGCTGAGAGTCGGCAGGCTGGGAGAGAGAGACTGAGCATTTTTCCTGTACTCGAATTGTAGCCTGGTGTTTCCCTAATAAACCCTATAATCTGTGAGTTCTGTGTGGCCACTGCAGTGAATTATCGAACCCAGAAGAAAGGTGGTGAGTGCTGTGGGAGGAATGGTTAGAGTCAGGGTTGGTGAAAGGGCTGGAGGAAGGAAGCATGTCTGGCCTCACAGGAATAGGCCTTGGGCTACTGATGGTGATTCTGTCTTCCTCTTGTAGGGTTAGAGGAGGTCAGAAGATGTGGCCTCCTTGCCCCTTTAGCACCTCTCTGTGTCTTGCTATTCCTCAATGCCACCATGTTGATCACTCACATTTGGTACATTGCCCTTCTCTTCACCCAAATCAATACTTATCTCTACCTATCTAACAGTGTTTCCTCCCCTTCCCTCCCACCCCTGGTAACCAACAAAGAAAATTTCCTTCTATAGATAAACCATTCCTTGACTCTTACAATAATCGATACAGTATTTGTCTTTTTGTGACTGACTTATTTCACTCATCATAATGTTCTCCAAGCTCATCCATGTTATGTGGTGTTTTGCAGATTCTCAGTTATTCTTTAGGGTTGCATGGTATTCCATTGTGTGTATGTACCATAGTTTGGTTATCCATTCCTCTGTTGATGGACATCTAGGTTGGTTCCATCTTTTGGCTATTGCAAATAGTGCTACAATGAATATGGGTGTGCATATGTCTGTTCTTGTCATGGCTCTCACTTCTTTAGGATATATATCTAGTAATAGAATGGCTGGGTCAAATGGTATTTCTAATTCCTACTTTTTATGGAATCACCATACTGCTTTCCACAGTGGTTGTACCATTTTACAGTCCCACCAGCAGTTTAGGAGAGTCCCAATCTCTCCACATCCTCGCCAGCATTTGTTATTTTTTGTCTT
>NW_006921730.1:6550174-6551367 GCF_000298275.1 Orycteropus afer afer
AATTGGCCTCTGATCACTGCTTTTGCTGTGTCCTAAAGATTTTGGTATGTTGTGTTTTCATTCTTGTTTGATTCAAGGAATTTTCTAATTTCAATTTTAATTTCTTCTCTTACCCAGTCTTTCTCAAGGAGGGTGTTGTTCAGTTTCCATATGTTTACTCTTTTTCTGTTGATCTTCCTGTTGTTGATTTCTAATTTGATAGCATTATGATCTGAGAAGATGATTTGCACTATTTCAATGTTTTTAAATTTACTAAGGCTTGCTTCATGGCCTAACATATGATCTACCATGGAAAAAGTTCCATATGCACTGGAAAAGAATGTAGATTGTGCTGTTATTGGGTGAAGTGCTGTGTTCATGTCTATAAGATCAATTTGGTGGATTGTATTGTTTAGCTCTCCTGCACTTTGTTGAGTTTCTTTCCAGTTGTTCTACACTATTGAAAGTAGTGTATTAAAGTCTCCCACTATGACTGTGGAGTCATCTATTTGCCTTTCAACTCTTTGAAAGTCTGATTAATGTATTTTGGAGCTCTTTAATTGGGTCCATAGATATTTATTATGGTTCTATCTTCATGTTCAATTGATCCTTTAATCATTATATAATGTCCTTCCTTGTCTCATATGGTGGTTTTTGTCTTAAAGTCAATTTCATCAGAAATTATATTGCCACTCCTGCTCTCTTACAGTTGCCATTTCCTTGATACTTCTTTTTGCAACCTTTGATTTTTATTCTACTTTTGTTTTTATCTCTAAGGTATGTCTCTTATAGACAATATATTAATGGGTTTTGTTTTCTTATCCAATCTGCAACTTCCTGTCTCTTGAGTGGTGCATTTAATCCATTAACATTCAGTGAAAGTACTGACTAATATAAATTTGTTGCTGTCATTTCTTATGAGTTTTTTCATGGTGTCCCTGGTTTCTTTGTTCCCTATTATTTTCAGTGCTGAGCTCATTATGTTCATGAATCATGTTATCATTTTCTTTGTTGCTGTTGTTTTAGTATTTGCTGAATATTTGTGCTTGTCCTCTTTTTTTTATTGTGTTGTGAAGGTTTATAGTTTTTCTTTGAGGTTATCCTGTGATTTATAATTTTCTCTCCAATTTTGAACAGTCCATTCTGTCTTGCAACTCTCTTGACTTCCTCACCATTTAGAAGTTCTGTAACTACACAGTATTTTCCCTCTTTTT
>NW_006921730.1:6552127-6560942 GCF_000298275.1 Orycteropus afer afer
TTAATTCTGTCTTCCATTGCATCAATTCTACTCCTTTGCCCTTCCAATGTGTTATCTATTTCTGCCAATTTAGTATATTTCTATCTGTAGATTTAGAATCATTTCTAATTTTTCATTTATTTTGTCATTTTGTTCTTTTATTTTCTTCCAAAATTCTAGGATTTTGTCTGTGTAATCCTTGATCTGTCTCTCAATCCTTTGAAAATACCTAAAGATAATTCTTTTGGATTCCTTATCAGAGAGTTCCAAATGCTGCTTCTTCCTCAGGGATGTGTTCTGGGTCTGTATTCTGCTCCCTTTTTTCTAGCACTTTATATTGCTTCTTTGTGTGGACTGTGATGGTCTGTTTTCTCTGAGACATTGTGGCATTATTGTATTTAGATATCTTAACTATTTGTGAAAAGCAGCCAAGGGTGTGTCAGGGTCTTCTTGGTGGTTGTTAATCGTTGGCTCATTGGTGGAGAAGGAAGTGTTGGTTCTCACTCATTAAGTAAAGTTGCAGGAGATGTGGGTGGGTTGTGTCACATGGGGACTGTTGCTGTCTTCCACTCCATTAGACAAAAATAACAATTGAATAACCATCAAAAAAGTAAAAGCACATTGACAAGAAATACTCCATGTAATCACACAGGAACAGTAACTAAAAAAAGAAAAAAGGGAAAAAAAAGAAAAAAGAAAGAAAGAAAGAAGCTTGCAATATTTGGGAGAGGACACTAAGAGAAAAAAGGTAGAGAAGGAGAATAATGACGAAAAAAATGGGAAAAATGCAAAAAGAAGAACAAGGAATGGAGTTAACCACAAGAAAGAAAAAAAAAATTATAACCAGGAACAGGGAAAAGAAAAAAAGCTGAAAATAAGGACCTGGGAGGGGAAGAATAAAGAATAATAGTAAAAAGGAGAAGAGTAATAATAATAATAGTAGTTTTAAAACAGACAAAGACAAGCAAATGAAAAAACAGAAAAAAAATAAAAAAATCAGGGAAGGGCAGGGTAGGGCACCCAGGCTCCATCGGAGCACACAGACTGGGATGGAGTGCCTGTGGGCCCAGAAGGTGGGTGAGAGTGAGGGATGGCCACACCTCTGTTCACCAAGAGGTTGTTGGGTATAAGAGTAACAAGGGGAATGTTGCACCTTTCCAGTTGTCTGGGTCCACAATGTCCTTGGAGCTCCTGGCAAGTGGAGCCTGTTCTTAAGTCCTTGGAATCTGGGAGAACACTGTTTCTTTAATATCTAAAGTGGTCAAGCCACTTGTAAACATTCAAAATAGGTGCACCCTCTGGACAGACAAAAGTCCACAGCTCAGTCCGCCTTCCTCTTTGCTGCTTCCCCTTTTATTCACCAGCCACCAGAGCAGTCCTCTGTGCAGTCCCTGGCTAGCAGGGCCGAATTTTAGGTTAATTCTTATGTCCTATCACCACTTGGCAATATCCAAGCTATCTGTGCTGTCAGGATTGCTGCCAGACAGCAGCTCCATATGTCTCCTCTTTTGGCATTTTCATGCAAATTCTTCTGCTAGTTGGAGTTTAGTCTACTTCTATATCCTTCCCTTCAAGGCTCAGGGGTCCAGGGCTATCTTTTGTATCTGTGTTAATTAGTTCTCCTTTTCTTTGTTGAAGAGGGTCTGCACAGTCTTTCTGCTTATTCTGCCATCTTACTGGAACTCCTAAAAACATTCTTAAAATAAGAAATATTTTATAAGGAATGCATTTGCTTATTTAATTATTTAAAAAAGTGAAAGAAAAAAAAAATCTCACCCCAAGCATATGATATTCAAATGACATATAATACAAAATAAATTTCTCTCTCAGCCTACATCCCTAGGTCCATTCCACAGAAGTGGCCACTGTTAAGAGTTTTGTTTATACTTCCAGAACATTTTCATGTTATTGTTATCGTTATTGTTAGGTGCAGGTCAGTCAGCTCTGACTCATAGCAACCCTGTGTACAACAGAACAAAACACTGCTTGGCCATGCACCATTTTCACAATTGTTGCTATGTTTGAACCCATTATTGCAGTCACAGTGCAAATTCATCTTATTGAGGGTTTCCTCTCTTTTACACTCTTCCTCGTCAAGCATTATATCCTTCTCCAGGGACTGGTGTCTTCTGAAAACATGCTCAAAGTATATGAGATGAAGTCACATTATCTTCGCTTTGAAGGAGCATTCTAACTGTACTTCTTCCAAAACAGATTTGTTTGTTCTTCTGGTAGCCCATGATATAGTCAATATTTTTCTCCAATACCATAATTCAAAGGCATCAATTCTTCTTCTATCTTGCTTATTCATTGTCCAGCTTTTGCATGCATATGAGGCAGCTAAAAATACCATGGCTTTGGTCAGGTGCACGTTACTATTCAAAGTGACATCTGCATTTTAACACTTTAAAGAGATCTTTTGCAGTGGATATGTCCAATGCAATACATTTTTTGATTTCTTGACTGATGCTTCCATGGATGTTGATTGTGAGTCTAAGTAAAATGAAAGCCTTACTTGGATTGAGATCCTTGACTTCAATTTATTCTCCATTTATCATGATGTTGGTTAGTTGTAAGGGTTTTTGTTTTCTTTATGTTGAAGTGTAATCCATATTGAAGGCTGTATCCTTTGATCTTCATCAGTAATTGCTTCGAGTCCTCTTCACCTTCAGCAAGCAAGGTTGTGTCATCTGTATATCACAGGTCATTAATGAGCTTTCCTCCAATCTTGGTGCTGCGTTCCTCTTCATATAGCCTAGATTCTTGCATTATTTTTTTGGCATATAGATTGAATAAGCATGGTGAAAGGATACAACTTTTATGCCCACCTCTCCTGATTTTATAGTATGCAATAATCTCATGCTCTGTTTGAAAAACTGCTTCTTGGTCTATGTACAGATTTCTCATGAGCACCATTAATTATTCTGGAGTTTTCTTTCTTCACAGTTCTACGCATAATTTGTTATGATCCTCACAGTGGAATGTCTTTGTGTAGTCAGTAAAACAAAGGTAAAAATCTCTCTGGTGTTGTCTGCTTTCAGTCAAGATCCATCTACATCAGCAATGAGATCCCTCCTTCCACTTCCTCTTCTGAATCTAGCTTGAATTTCTGGCAGTTCCCTGTTGGAGTACTGCTACAGCCATTTAAAAATTATTTTTAGCAAAATTTTACTTCTGTATGATATTAATTATATTGTTCAATAATTTTCATATTATGTTGGATCACCTTTCTTTGGAATTGGTACAAATATGGATCTCTTCTAGTCAGTTGGCCAGATAGCTATCTTCCAAATTTCTTGGCCTAGACAAGTAAGTGCTTCCAGCATTGTATCCATTTGTTGAAACATCTCTATTGGTATTCTGTCAATTCTTGGAGCTTTGTTTTTCACCAATGCCTTCAGTGCAGCTTAGACTTCTTCCTTCAGTGCTAGTGGCTCTTGATCATATATTACTTCCTGAAATGATTGACTGTCAACCCATTATTTTTGGCACAGGACTCTGTATTCCTTCCATCTTCTTTTGATGCCTCCAGTGCCATTCAATATATGGCCCATAGAATTTTTCAATATTACAACTTGAGGCTTGATTCTTTTCTTTGGTTATCTCAGCTCAAGGAAAGCCAAATGTGTTCTCTTTTGGTTTTCTGACTCCAGATCCTTGCACATTTTGTTGCACTTTACTTTGTCTTCTTGAGCTGCCCTTTGAAATCTTCAGTTTAACACTTTTACTTCATCATTTCTTCCATTCACTTTATCAACTCTACTTTCAAGAGCAAGTTTCATAGTCTCTTCTGACATCCATTTTGGTCTTTTCTTCATTCCCTGGCTTTTTAATGACATTTTGCTTTCTTCATGTATATTGTCCTTAAAGTCATCCCACAATTCATCTGGTCTTCGGTCATTGGTGTTCAATGTGTCAAATCTATTCTTGAGATGTTCCCTAAATCAGGAGAGATATACTCAAGGTCATATTTTCACTCTCATGGGCTTGTTTTAATGTTCTTCAGCTTCGGTTTGAATGTACACATGAGCAATTGATGGTCTATTCCACAGTGGTCCTCTGGCTTTGTTCTGACAGATTATATTAAGCTTTCTTTTGTCTCTTTTCACAAATGTTGTTGATTGGATTCCTGTATAGTCCATCTGGTGTTGTCCATGTGTATAGGTGTATGTTGTTGTTGTTGTTAGGTAAAGCCAAGTCATCTCCAACTCATAGCAACCCCATGCACAGCAGAATGAAACACTTCCCAGTCCTGTGCCAGCCTCATGACCTTGCTATACCTGAGCCCATCATTGCAGCCACTGTGTCTATCCATCTCATTGAGGGTCTTCTCCTTCTTCATTGACCCTCCACTTTACCAAGCATCATATTCTTCTCCAGGGAATGGCTCTTTCTCACAACTGGACCAAAGTAGGTGAGAAAAAGTCTAGCCATTCTTGCTTCCAAGGAGCATTCTGGCTGTAGTTCCTCCAGGATAGATTTGTTAGTTCTTTTAGCAGTTCATGGTCATCTTAGCATTCTTCTCCAACACCACAACTCAAAGCATCAACTTTTCTTTGGTCTTCCTTATTCATTGTCTGGCTCTCACATGCATAAGAAGTGATTGAAAATACCATGGCTTGGGTTAGGTGCATCTTAGTCTTCAAGGGTTCATCTTTGCTTTTCATCACTTGAAATGGGTCTTTTGCAGCAGATTTTCCTAATGCATTACATCATCCGATGTCTTGACTACCGTTGGTGTTGATTGTAGAACCAAGTAATATGAAATCCTTGAGAATTTCAATCTTTTCTCCATCCACCATGAATCTGTTTATTGGACCAGTTGTGAGGATTTATGTTTTCTTTATATTAAGATGTTATCAATACTACAGACTGTAGTCTTTAATCTTCATCAGTAAGTGCCTCAAGTTATCTCTATTTTCAGCAAGCAAAGTTGTGTCATCCGCATATTGCAGGTTGTTAATGAGTCTTCTTTCAATCCTGATGGGACATTCCTCTTCATATAATCCAGCTTCTCTGATTACTTGCTCAGCATACAGATTGAATAAGTATGGTGAAAGGATACAACTTTGAAAATCCCTTCTTGATTTTCAACTGTGCAGAATCCCCTTGTTTTGTTTGAATGACAGCCTCTTGATCTATGTACAGGTTCCTCATGAGGACAATCAAGTGTTCTGGAATTCCCATTCTTCTCAATGTTATCTATGATTTGTTACAATCTACACATCGAATGCTTTTGCATAGTCAAGAAAACATAAGTAAACATCTTTCTGGTATTCTTTGCTTTCAGCTAAGATCCATTTGACATCAGCAATGAGATCCCGCATTCCATGTCCACTTCTGAATCCAGCTTGATTTTCTGGAATGACTTTGATAATATTCCTCCTGAACTTAAAGACCATGTAAAGAATGGATTTGAAGCATTGAACACCAATGACCAAAAATCAGAGAAATTGTGGGATAACATCAAGAACATCATCCATGAAGAAAGCAAGAGGTCATTAAAAAGACAAGAAAAGAAGAAAAGACCAGAACTGATGTCAGGAGAGACTCTGAAACTTGCCCTTGAGTGGAGAGTAGCTAAAGCAAATGGAAGAATATTCTGCTGCAATATATTGCAGCAACCTTTTTTGAGTTATCTTCAGTAAGATTTTACTTGCATGTGATATCAATGATAATGTTTGATAATTTCCACATTCTATGGGATCACCTTTCTTTGCAATGGGTACAAATATGGATCTCTTCTAGTCAGTTGGCCAGGTAGCTGTCTTCCAAATCTCTTGGCATAATCAAATGAGTGCCTCCAGCAGGGCATCCATTTGTTGAAACATCTCAATGGGTATTCCATCAATCTCTTGAATCTTATTCTTCACCAATTCCTTCAGTGAAGCTTTGACTTCTTCCTTCAATACCATTGGTTCTTGATCATATGCCATTTCCTGAAATGGATGAATATTGACCAATTCTTTTTGGTACAGTGACTGTGTGTGTTCCTTCCATTATCTTCTGATGCTTTCTGCATCATTCAATATTTTGCCCATAGAATCTTTCAATATTATAAATTGAGGCTTAAATTTTTTCCTCAGTTCTTTCAGCTTGAGAAATGCTGAGTATGTTCTTCCTTTTTGGCTTTCTATCTCCAAGTCTTTGCACATTTCATTATAGCAATTGGCTTTTTCTGCTTGAGCTGCTCTTTGAAATCTTCTGTTCAGTTCTTCTATCTCGTCATTTCTTCCACTTGCTTTAGCTACCCTCTGCTCAAGGGCAAGTTTCAGAGTCTCTTCTGACATCCATTTTGGTCTCTTCTTTCTTTCTTACCTTTTTAATGACCTTTTGCTTTCTTCATGGATGATGTTTTTGATGTTATCCTACAATTCCTCTGGTTTTCAGTCATTGGTGTTCAATGTATCAAACCTATCCTTTACATGGCCTCTAAATTGAGGAGGAATATATTCAAGGTCATATTTTAGTTCTCATGGACTTGTTTTAATTGTCTTCAATTTCAACTTGAATGTGTATATGAGCAGTTGATGGTCTGTTCCACAATCAGCTTCTGGTCTTGTTTTGGCCAAAGATATTGAACTTCTCCATTGCCTCTTGCCCCAGATGTAGTCAATTTGATTCCTGTGTATTCCATCTGGTGAAGGCCACATGTATAGTCATTGCTTATGTTGTTGAAAAAAGGTATTTATAGTGAATAAGTCACTGGTCTTGCAAAATTCTATTACGCGATCTCCAATGTTACTTCTATCACCAAGGCCATATTTTCTAACTACTGGTAACTCTTCTTTGTTTCCAAGTTTTGCATTCCAGTCACCAATGGTAATCAACACATCTTGATTGCATGTTTGATCAATTTCAGACTGCAGAAGTTGATAGAAATCTTCTATGCCCTCATCTTTGGCTTTAGTGGTTGGTGCATAAATTTGGATAATTGTAAATTAACTGGTCTTCCTTGTAGGTGTATGGATATTATCCTATCACTGACAGTTGTGTACTTCAGGTCAGATCTTGAAACACTCTTTGTGATGATGAAGGCCACACCATTCCTCTTCAGTTTGTCATTCATGCCATAGTAGATCATATGGTTGTCTGATTCAAAATGGCAAAAACCAGTCCTTTTAAGTTCACTAATGCCTAGGATGGGAGCTCTGGTAGCATAGCGCCTAAGGTACTTGGCTGCTAACCAGAAGGCTGGCAGTTCAAATCCACCAGCCACTCCTCAGAAGGAAGGTTGAGCAATCTACTTCTGTAGTGACACTGCCTCAGAAACCTAAGGAGGGGACCCTATGAGTCTGGTCTGACTTGATGGCACATAACAACAACAACAATGCCTAGGATATCGATCTTTATGCATTCCACTTCATTTTTGACAAATTCCAATTTTCCTACAATCATACTTTGTGCATTCCATGTTCCAATTATTAATGGATGTTTGCATCTGTTTCTGCTCATTTTCAGTCAAGCCACATCAGCCAATGGAAGTCCCAAAAGCTGTACTCTATCCATATCATTAGGGTCACCTCTACTCTGAGGAGTCAGCTCTTCTCCAGTCAAATTTTGAGTGCCTTCTGACCTGATGGGCTCATCTTCTGCCACTATGTCAGACAGTGTTTCAAGACTGTTCATAAAGTTTTCCAGTAATATATCAGACAGTGTTTCCCTGCTATTCATAAGATTTTCCTTGGCCTATTCTTTGAGAAGTGGATGACCTCTTCCTTCTTCCGAGTCTGTCTAAGCCCTGAAGCTCTGCTGAAACCTCTCCACCATGGGTAACCATGCTGGCATTTTGCAACACAGTGGCATAGCATCTAGCCTCACAGCAACACAGAACCCACCACAGGATGATAAACTGACAGACAAATTCGTCTCCCTTAGTTGTTCCTAATCCTTATGCACCTGCCTACCTCAGGGCCCAAACTTAATAAAGAGCCACAGCCAAGTGAAAAGAAGCCTCCTAGCCCAAGACCTCCCTACCTCAGGCCCCAGCCTTAATATAGAGCTGTTCTTGTTGTTGTTGTGTGCCCCGACTCATAGTGATCCCTCCTTGGGTTGCCGAGGCAATATCACTAGGGAAGTAGATTGCCCAACATTCCTTCCAAGCTACACCCAAACAAAAAGCAGCCTCCAAGCCCCGGTCTCTCTACCTCAGGCCCTGGTCTTAATATAGAGCCACCCCAAGTGAAAAGCAGCCTCTAGGTCCCTTGCCCATCTACCTCAGGTCCCTGCCTTAATATAGAGCCACACCCAAGTGAAAAGCAGTCTCCAAACCCCCAGCCTACCTACTTCAGGCCCCAGCCTTAATATAGAGTCATCTGCAAGAGAAAGATAGCCTCTACCCTGGTCTGCCTATCTCAAGCCCTGGCCTTAATACAGAGCCACACTCAAGCAAAAAGCAGTCTCCAAGCAACCGGCCTGCCTACCTCAGGGCTTGGCCTTACTATAGAGCCACCCCAAGTGAAAAGCAGCCTCGAAGTCCCTTGCCAGTCTACCTCAGGTACTGGACTCAATAAAGAGCCACACCCAAGTGAAAAGCAGCATCCAAGCCCCAGGTCTGTCTATCTCAGGCCCTGGCCTTAATATAGAGCCACACCCAAGCAAAAAGTGACCTTCAAGCCCTGTGTTATTCTGGAAGTTCTACTGAAACCTGTTTATAATGGATAACCCTTCTGGTATTTGAATATAGCTACAGGTATATAGCTACTGTTTATGTTGTTGAAAAAAGGTGTTTGCAATGAATAAGTCATTGGTCCTGCAAAATTCTACCCTCTTATCCACTGTCATTTCTATCTCCAAGACCTTATTTTCCAACTACTGATGCTTTTTCTTTCCTATT
>NW_006921730.1:6561750-6562741 GCF_000298275.1 Orycteropus afer afer
TAGTATGTTATGCCAATTGAACTTGATGTCCCCTGTAACTATGGTTCTGAGCCCACTGGTTCAACTACTCAGTCCCTCTGGGCAGCTGGATGTGGCCAAGAAATGATTATAAACTTATCCCTTGTCAGCTCTAATATGCCTGGGAATTCAGATCATACAAATACACTTATAGGACCATTGTCTGCCAACCCTATACATGGTCTTGGGTACACTTCCCACTTCACCTACTAGCTCAGCCTGTCAACCCATCTATCTACCCATATATACCCATGTTTGCCTTCACTGACAATACAGTACTGTATGCGCAAAAGGGTTCATCTTTGTTGTCTATACCTCTCTATGTCTTCCTCTTCCTCAAATGCCACCATGTTGATCATTCACATTTGGTACATTGCCCTTCTCTTCATCCAAATCAGTACTTATCTCTACCTATATAACAGTGTTGCCTCCCCTGCCCTCCCACCCCTGGTAACCAGCAAAGAAAATTTCCTTCCATAGATAAACATTTCCTTGGTTTTACAATAACAGGATAATAAAATATTTGTCCTTCTGTTATTGACTTATTTCCCTCAGCATACTGTTCTCCAAGTTCATCTACATTATGTAGTGTTTTGCAGATTCTAGGTTATTCTTTAGGGTTGCATAGTATTCCATTGTATTTATGTACCATAGTTTGGTTATCCATTTCTCTGTTGATGGACATCTAGGTTGTTTCCATCTTTTGGCTATTGCAACTAGTGCTACAATGAATATGGGTGTGCATATGTCTGTTCTTGTCATGGCTCTCACTTCTTTAGGATATATATCTAGTAGTAGAATGGCTGGATCAAATGGTATTTCTAATTCCAACTTTTTATGGAATCACCATACTGCTTTCCACAGTGGTTGTACCATTTTACAGTCCCACCAGCAGTGTAGGAGAGTCCCAATCTCTCCACATCCTCGCCAGCATTTGTTATTTTTTGTCTTGTTGAACTTTGCTACTAGTGCT
>NW_006921730.1:6565212-6591693 GCF_000298275.1 Orycteropus afer afer
TCATCATTTAGAAGTTCTGTAACTACACAGTATTTTCCCTCTTTTTGGTTTGTAGTCATCCTCACTTGCCAATTGTTGTCTCTGGTTCCCTGTTTACAATCTTGTAAGCTTATTTTACTTTGGTTATGTCCATAGCTGTGGTTCTGGGTTATGTCATCTTGTGTATTGATGGTCTGTTGTTATTTGCTATTTTTGTTTCTCTGTTCAAAGGACTCCATTTAATATCTCTTGTAAGGTTGGTCTGGTTTTGACAAATTCCCTTAGTATTTGCTTATCTGGAAATCTTCTAATTTCAACATCATATTTGAAGGACAATTTTGCCAAGTATATAATTCTTGGTTCAAAATTTTTCTCTGTCATGGTTTTATATATACCATCCCATTGCCTTCTCACTTTTATAGTTTCTGCTGAGAAATCAGAGCTTATTCTTACTGGTTGTCATTTGTAAGTAAATTTTGGTTTTTCCTGTGCTTTCTTTCTTTGCCTTTGGTTTTGATGAGTTTGATGATGATATGTCTTGGTGAATTTCTTTTGGGGTCTATCTTGTTTGGGGTTTGTTGGACTTCCTGAATGGTTATATTCTCATTTTTTGTCATATCAGGGAATTTCTCCTCCAACTAATCTTGGACAATTTTCTCAGTGGTTTTATTTTTCTTCACATTCTGGAATTCCAATATCATGTAGGTTATTCCTTTTGATGGTATCTCACATCATCCTTAGGCTTTCTTCATTTTATTTTGCTCTTTTTCTGATTGATCCCTTTCCAGAGAAGTATTCAGGTATTTGTCTTCAATCTTATTAATTTTGTCTTCCACTGCATTAATTCTACTCCTTTGCCTTTCTGATGTGTTATCTGTTTCTTAGAATTTAGTATTAATCTTCTGGATTTCTATCTGTAGATTTAGATATCATTTCTAATTTTTCATTTATTTTGCCATTTTTTCTTGTATTTTCTTCCAAAATTCTTCTAGGGTTTTGTCTATATTTTCCTTGGTCTTTCTCTCAATTTTTTGAAGACATGTAAATATAATTGTTTTGAATTCCTTACTAGATAGTTCCAATGTTGCTTCTTCCTCAAGGATGTGTTCTGGGTCTGTATCCTGCTCCTTTGTTTCTACCACTTTATCTTGCTTCTTTGTGTAGATTGTGATGGTCTGTTGTCTCTGAGACATTGTGGGGTTGTTGTATTTAGATCTCTGTTAACTGTTTGTGATGAGTAGCCAAGGGTGACAGGCTCTTCTTGCTGGTTGTTTATTGTTGGCCTGTTGTTGGAGAAAAAGTGGTGGCTCTCACTCAGTAAGTGAAGCTGCAGGAGGTGTGGGTGTAGTTGTGTCATATGGGGACTGTTGCTGTCTTCCAGTCCAATAGACAAAAATAACAATTGAATAACTATCAAAAAGTAAAAGCACATGGACAAAAATACACCATATAATCACAAGTTGATATTAAAAAAAAAAAAAAAAAGGAAAAAGAAGAAAAAAATGAGTAAAAGAAAAAACCTGCAAAATCTGGGGTAGGGCAAAGAGAGAAAAGGTAGAGAAAGCAAATAATGAAGAAAATATGGGAAAAACACAAAAAGAAAAACAGGAAATGGGGTTAACTACAAGAAAGAAAAAAAAAATTGCAACCAAGAACAGGGAAAAGAAAACAAAGCTGAAAACTGGACGCTGGCAGGGGAAGAATAATGAATAATAGTAAAAAGGACAAAAGTAATAATAATAATAGTAGTTTTAAAACAGACACAAAATAAAAGACAGAAAACATTTAGTTTTATGTATCAATTATGCTATTTGAAACCTTATTTTCTTTTCGAAGCTACTTCTGAAGGCTTAACCTGGCAGACCTTACCTGAGAATTAGAACTCCAAACCTTCAAAGTCTCAGCCTCCTAATCTTACCATTTCAGTTTTGATTTCCTATCTGACTCAAAAGTATTTTGAGAATGTTTCAATTCTGAGTATGTTGGTCCTAATTTTTATTATGAATTTCTAGTGTCATAGGATTGTGGCTAGAAAACATAAACTATGTATTTCACAATGGGAAATTTATTGAGATTTTCTTTAGGGACTATTACTTGGCCAATTTTAACATGTTTCCCATGTGCCTTTAAAAGTGTCTTCCTTTGATTTCACATATGTGGTGTGTATATGTGTGTGTATACATACACACATATAGCATATTTTTGCGCAAATAATACATAGCTTCTGTGTTTATTTGCCAACCCTTTCCTTCTCTTGGAAGATGTTTTCATAAACACGGCTATGTCAGTTTTTTCTTTTCTTTTTTTACATTTCTGTAAAAAAATATTAGTACAGTGTGTTTACAAAAATACTTGGGAAGGCTTGGCCAGCAAACAAATGCAAAGGCAAAAAAATACAGTAATACTGATATTTTTAATGATGTCATATAGACTTTAGTGCATTGGTATATATTTTTAATTTATATCATCTCCCAAAGAGTGTTTGCTGTATACATTTTCTATTATTACTTATTTATGTCTATTTTTTCCAGTTTTGCTTTATATGTTTTGATGATATATTATTTGGTACTTAGATATTCAAGATAGTCATATCTTCATTATAGAGTATGCACTTCATTATTATGTAATTCCATTTTTTTAATTTACTTCACTCTTTTTGCTTCTAATTCAAACTTATTTTATTAACATGACTTGGGGATATTTTCCTCTAATATAACTTTGAATACTTTTTCTAATTTATTTATTTTCTGCTTTTCATTTAAGGCATTATTTACATGCTTATTAGATCTTATTTATTTATCTTCTATATTCAATTTAATTTCTCTCTAATTATTTCTAACTCTTTATTCTTGACCTATTAGTGATGTTTGATCTCAAATCTGACCTTGGTTGTTTTTTTTTTTTTGCATTTATTGTAAAAATTTCTGCTTCTAAAGTGAATTTTATTTATGAATGCATCTTATCTATTTCTTCTATTTCCTTGCTGAGTTCTGCCACTCAATTCAGTTGACTTGTTTTTTCTCTTCAAGGCATTTTCTCTTGTTCTAAATACTTATTTCAAAAGGCTCTATTTTCTGTAAATTATTTACGTATCACTGATAGGTATTTGATGAAATCATCTATTTCTTCTGTAATTGTTACATATGATTTTGTATGTCTTTTTATTACTTTTTTTTTTTTTTGTAGTGTCTGGATATAGAGATTCTATGCAAGATCCTTTCTGATATTTTTCTCATCTTTAAATGATGTCATTCTTTTGGGGCTGTTTTTTGTTGAATAGTTGTCTGAGAAGGTGCCAGAGGAATAAGCTAGGGAATGAATAGCTTTGTTATGATTATACTGTTTCAATTTTCTTTCTCAAATTTCTGTCAGGGGACAGAGTTCTGCTCACTTCCCTCAGGGGTGTGCTCTTTCAGTTTACTAGCCTTGCAATGGAGCAATATGTTAGGGATTATTCTTGTTAGTTGTTAGCTGTTGTCAAGTTGTTCCCTGACTCATGGAAACTTCATGCAGAACAGAACTAAACATTGTCCAGTCTTGAGCCATCCTGGTGGTCAGTTGTGGACTGGACTGTTGTAGTCTATGAGATTTTCATTGGTTTATTTTCAGAATTAGGTTTTCAGGCCTTTCTTCCTAATTTGTTTTAGTCTGGAAGCTTGCTGAAACTGCTCAGTATCATAGCAACACACAAGCCTCCATTGATAGACAGGAGTGGTTGCCCATGAAGTGCATTGACCAGGAATCAAACTTGGTTTCCTTGCATGGAAAGCAAGAATTCTACCACTGAACTACTAATGCTGTCTATGTTTGGCAAGTATTCATTAATTTCATTTTTCTAGTTTTGAACAACAAATGTAAAACTGATTGTTAAACATCATCCCTCCCTCACACATTGCCAGCCTACTAGTTGAATAGATGATGTGTCTGTTTCAGTCCTCATTTTGCTCTACATTACATGTCACTCTTCACAACTTGCTCTTTCAAATAAGAAATCTCTGGGCAGGCCCCTGAGGGCTGTCTTCTTCCTTTGTAAAATTCCATGCTCTGCCTGAACTCTGTTAAGGTATGCATCTATTATACTCAATTGAGTCCAAATCTTACTGTACTCATTATAATTTTTAATTTAGTGGTATAGTAGCTACTTTTCTTTAAAGTAGAACTTCCTTCTTTTGTTCCTTATTGTTATTTTTCAGAAACTTCTGAGAAGAAAATAAAGATACAGGCACCATTATTTTGCAGTCTCTAGCTGTAAATCTCTAGGCCAGGGGTTCTCAAACTTAATGTAATTCAGGTTATTGGACCAATGCCCAAAATTTATGATTCAGAACATCTGGGGTGGGGCACAAGCAACTGTATTTCTAACAAGTTCCCAGGTGATGCTGACACTCCTGGATAAGAACCAAACTTTGAGACCTATTATTCTAGGCTATGTATTTAATAGGAGAGCAACCTGGGTGGGTTTACCCTAATAGAAGACAAATTTGAAATCCAAGCCATGAAAACTAGATAGAATTGTCCTTAATTCTTTTATTAAAAGGGAAATATTAAAATATTAAAAGTGAAGTGGGCATATGTTTAAAACCAAAAGGAGCTCTGATGGTGTAGTGCCTAAGGCATTTGACTGCTAACCAGAAGGCTGGCAGTTCAAACCCACCAGCCACTCCTCAGAAGGAAGGTTGGGAAACCTACTTCCATAGTGATACTGCCTCGGAAACCCAAGGAGGGGTTGCTATGGGTAAGATCCAACTCTACAGCCATGTGTTTGGTGATAAAAAAAAAAAAACAACCCAGTGCCATCAAGTTGATTCCAACTTATGGTGACTCCCAAAGGGTTTCCAAGGCTGTAAATCTTTACAGAAGTAGACTGCCCCCATCTTTTTCCCACAGACCATCTGGTGAGTTTGAACTTCTGAACTTCTTGTTAGCAGCCAAATCCCTTACCCACTGTGCCACCAGAGCTCCTATGCTTAGAGATAGTGCTGTGTAGTCTTTCCAAAAGTACAATGGAAATGTTTGTGTCTTTTGACTCAGTGGTAACAGTTTTGTTGATGTTTTCCTCCAATAGTCAATCTATTTTACTCCAGACTGAGCTAACTCTTCAGTTGACCTTGACTTTTCTGAATGTATTTAATGTTCAGTTATACGTGCTCATATTATACACAAACAGGCTGGTAACATAGTGCCTAAGGCACTTGACTGCTAACCAGAAGGCTGACGGTTCAAACCCACCAGCCACTTCTCGGAAGATAGGGCAATCTACTTCCGTACTGATACTGCCTCAGCAACTCAAGGAGGGGTCGCTATAAGTCGGGGCTGACTCGACAGCACACAACAACAACAACAACAGGCACTTCTTCACTCTGAACTTCTACCCATAGTTTTAGGTCTTGAACTTCCCAACAGGTCTCTGTTATTCTAAACTGAACTTTACTACATAGCTTTAAAAATGCCCCCTTCATGCTTTTCAGTCCCATCAATATATTATCAAGTTTGATAGCTGGATGACATTCTTATTTCTATCTCAATTGCCTTCCTTTCTCCAACACAGGACAGAGTCGACCCAGTTAATACCATGTTTCCTATAGTAGCCAGCCCATATGCATTTGAAACTATCACTCAGGTTTATCTAGAGAAAACTAAAGGTTTCATAGAGATAATACTTTTTTGACTACATCTTAGTAATAAACTTCTGTAGTTGTAATAATTAATTGGGTAAATGACTCACTTAATACTTGAAATTTTGGAAATTCATCTGGGGAATGATCTTTTGTTATGTTCTGTGGCAACCTTCTTTCAATGTTGTTGTTTCTGCTACCTACAAGTTGTGAACATCTGTACTTTAAGAGTTCAAACTCAAACTTACACTGGGAGCTGAAGGATAATTCTGGCATTTGTTAATTTATACCAGAAATGATGGTGTATTTGTAAATGCAATAATGGGGAGCTTCCAAATCAAACCAAAATCACTGCCATCAAGTCGATTCTGACTCATAGTGACCACCATTAGATTTCCAAGACTATAAATCTTTATGGAAGCAGACCGCTTTATCTTTCTTCCATGGAGCAGCTGTTGGGTGTGAACCACCAATCTTTTGGTTAGCAGCCAAAATGCCTTAACTACTACACCACCAAACACCAAAAACCAAACTTGCTGCCCTAGAGTTGATTCTGACTCATAGTGATCCCCATTGGGTTTCTGAGGCAGTAAATCTTTACAAAAGTAGATTGCCCCATCTTCCTTCCGTGGAACAGCTAGTAGGTTTGAACCACCTACTTTTTAGTTTGCACAAATGCCTTAGGCACTACACCACCAGAGCTCCTTAATGGGAAGCTTGTTGTTGTTGTTGTTATGTGCCATCGAGCCGGACCCGACTCATAGTGACCCCTCCTTGGGTTTCTGAGGCAATATCACTATGAAAGTAGATTGCCCCATCTTCCTTCTGAGGAGTGGCTGGTGGGTTTGAACCACCAGCCTTCTGGTTAGCAGTCAAGTACTTTAGCCACTATGATTCCAGAGCTCCTTAGAGGACCACAAATTATTATAATCTCTTTTCAAAAATATAACACTACCAACTAGAAGAGGTTGAAATAAGCACTTTATTTTTAAAATTTTTATTGTGCTTTGAGTGAAAGTTTACAGAGCAAATTCATTCTCCATACAGTAGTTCATGCATATTTTGTTTCATGACATTGACTGCAATTTCCCACAATGTGACAGCTCTCTTCCCACTTCTTCCTCATCATTGCCTCTTCCCTGTGCCTTTCCCTCCCATGCACTCCCATCCCATGAGCTACCTCCCCGTTCAAACTGTGCTTTTCTGTTCTCCCACAGTTGATCACTCCAAGGAATGTATCTACCAGATGTAAATATTCACCCCATATGCATTTGGAAGGCTGAAGAAGAGTTGATGCTTTTGATTTGTGGTATTGGAGAAGAATACTAACAGTACCGTGGTCTGCTAAAAGGACTAAAAAATCTGTCCTGGAAGAAGTGCAGCTGGAATACTCCTTGGAAGTGAGAATGGCCAGACTTTGTCCCACCTACTTTGATCATGTGGTCAGAAGGACCTATTCCCTGGAGAAGGATATCATGCTTGGTAAAGTGAAGGGTCAAGGAAGAAGGGGAAGATACTCAATGAGATAGTTTGATATTGTGGCTACAATGATGGACTCAGGTATAGTAAAGATCATGAGGCTGGTACAAGACCAGGCAGTGTTTTGTTCTCCTGTGCATAGGGTTGCTATGAGTCAGAGATGACTCCACAGCACACAACAACAACAGCAACATGCCTGCTTATTGTTTGGCTGGAAGCCACAGGAGTGAACTCAGTTCCAAACCTGAAGAGTAACTAGGGCCCATAGTCTCAGGGGTCTCACCAGGCTCTACCCGACCAGTAAACCTGTTTTTTCTTTTTGATAAATTTGAGTTTTGTTCCACATTGTTCTCACACTCTATCCAGGATCTCCTGCATCAATCCACCTCCAAGTGGTTGGCAGTGGTAGCCAGGCACCATCTAGTTCTTTTGTCTCATGGTCATATAGCCTGAGGATCATATGGTCTGGACTAATTGTTTCCATGTGTCTTTGGTTTTCTTCATTCTTCTTTGATCTGGATGAAGAGATACTCATTGTTGCATCTAGATGACCACTTGCAAGCTTTTAAGATCCCAGTCACTACTCACAAAAATAGGATGTTTTTGAGTAGTATGTTATGCTAGTTGAGCTTGATGTCCCCTGCAACCACGGTCCTGAGCATGGTCCAATTACTCACTCCCTCAAGGTAGCTGGCAGTGGCCAAGAAGCCACCACAACTTTGCCCCTTGATAGCTCTGCTATAAACTCAGACATTCTTACAGCACTAGAACAGGTATTTAATTTTAGCCAAAGTTTCAGAAGCACTTATTGTGTTTAAACTAGATTCAGAGCCATGTGTACTGGAAATTTATTTGAAGATATGCACACTTGTCAGAGCTCTGGTGACATAGTACCTAAGGCATCTGACTACTAACCAGAAGGCTAGTGGTTCACACACACCAGCCGATCCTTGGAAGGAAGATTGGGCAATTTATTTCCATAGTGATACTACCTCAGAAAACCAAGGAGGCGTTGCTATGAGTTGTATCTGATTTGACGGCAGTGCGTTTGTTTTTTGGTTTTGTTACACTTGCCAGAAGAGCCAAAAGAGTAAGAAAATAATAATATTATCAAATCTTTCACATATTTTCCCTTTATAATCCTTGTGTAATAGACCTAGCCTACAACTATGTAGATGACCATAAATAATTTACAGAAATACTCATTATTATCAAGAAGAAAAGAATCAGGAATAAAGTAGAAGGGCTGCTTTAAAAATTAGCCAAAACTACTGGAAAAAAAATGTTGCTTAAGTATGGTGGAATCTGTGGCTGTCAAAACTTGATGGGTGCCTTGTTTTCCTGGTCTCAGACGTTTTCTGCCTTTGACAGGGTTCAGTCTTACCACTTTTTTTTTTTTAATCTCTATTAGTGGAAAATATTTCAATTTTCCTTCTATGACAGGCGTGCTGGTGGTGTAGTGCCTAGGGCATTTGACTGCTAACCAGAAAGTTGGTGGTTCAAACCCACTAGCAATCTACTTCCATAAAGATTTAATGCCTAGGAAACCCAAAGTGGGTCGCAATGCATCAGAAGCCACTCGACGGCAGTGAGCTTGATTTTAGTTTGGACAGGTTTCCACCTTACTCAGGTTCTGGCTTTCATCAGTTTTACTGTAAGAAGATGACAACTATCAAAAACAAAAAACCAAACCCACTGCTATCAAGTTGATTCTGACTCATAGCAACCCTATAGGGCAGAGTAGAACTTTCCATAGGCTTTCCAACACTGTAAATCTTTATGGAAGCAGACTGCCACATCTTTCTCCCACGAAGCAGCTGGTGGGTTTAAACCACTGATGTTTTGGTTAGCAGCTGAATGCCTTAAACACTACACCACCAGAGCTCCTTTAACAACTATCAAGCTTTCCAAAATACTGCCATTCTTGTGAGGCTTGACCACTGGTTTTGGATACAGTCTGGAGAGTAGGTGCTGCTGTTCATTCTTTGTAACAGACTCTCTCCACACTCCCCATTCTCCCATCCTCCTTCATTAATATTGGAAATACTTTTGTCTCTCTTATTTAGTGACAGGTTGTGGGATTTCCTTCACTTGATCAAACAGAAGGTGAAATGTACACAATTCTGAGATAATTATACCTGCTTTAACTGCAGAACCTTGCTAGTGTGTAATTTCAACAGTGTGGCCTTTATATTTCCAGAATGAGCTACATACTTCCCAGTACATGGCCATAGAGTTCTGCTAGTACTGGAGTGATGTCACTGGGTGTGAGGTCTGTTTGCTTTATGTTCTACATGAATATTTTCTTTTCTTAATTATGCCTTTATTTAATAAGGTTTTGATTATTTTTCCCATTCAAAACTCAATCCTATTAATATTAGTAATAATAGCAACTATTTTGCACATTACTTATTTTTAATTTTCATAACAACATCAGAAGTACAGGTATTAATATCTATAATTTATAGACAAGAAAATAATGTTTAGAGGCAAAACCTTCTAACTAGTAAGTGATGGTACTAGGATTGAAAATTAGGTTTGTCTAAATCTGAAACAAGTTCAAACAAGGCAAGTTACTTTGAGCTTAGAATAAGAACTTCTTATTCCATAAAGGGGCAGACCAACCAAAAAGCCACTGTCCTTACAAAGCTAGGAGATTTGATCAGGGAAGTAGAAAGCGGATTTAACTTGGCATGTGAAGCTGCCGATTGAAAACATTTCAAGTATGCAACCTAGACTTGTTTTTCCCCAAAAAAGGACTAATATGGAAATTCTAGGCTCATGGAGACCCCTCCGGAAGTTCTTCACATTACTATGAGTATCATTCTTTCTCATAAGCTAAATGTACATGCAGCTGAGTATTAAAACATTCTGGCTATGTGTTTGTTAAAGATCATGCCTGCACTGAGATTTTATAGCATCAGAGGTGCAAACAAACAACAGACTTCATTGAATCAAAATGCAAGTACTAGTCCATGAGTGCTAAATCTCAAGATAAACTGACTAGTTAAGAACTAGGACAAAGTGGCCTTGTATGGCTCGGATGTCTATATTACTGTTTTCAATTCACATATCCAGGAGTAAGTTATAAAAAGTGATGACTTCATGAAAAAAAGAAAAAGAAAGTAGTAGAAAACAAGTGGAAAAAAACCCAGCAGAAAAAAGAAACCAGAACACTCTTTGAAAAATAAAAATGTGAATAATTATTAGGCCCATGAACCTTGAATTAGCTTCTCTCTTCCTAGACCCTTCTTCAACTTTGTATCACTGCTCACATAAAAATATTTTGGCAATAAGGACATTTGTCTGCAATAAATATACTTAGAATGTTTCTATAAAGCTCAGATTTTATGAAAAATGAACAGAAATAGTCATAATAAACCCAAAAGGGAATTGAGCAAATAAAAGAGTAATTTAATTTCCTTAAGCTCTGTGACTAAGGTAAATATGATTTTGAAGTGAATATCAGATTCTGAGATTATCTGAAGGCTCATTGTCTGTCTCAGTGTCAGTCTGCTGGGGCAAGGGAATGGCCAGAGAGTTCTCTTCTTTCTTCTGTCTCTACTAGTCTGCTTTCTCTTCTCTTCTCCTTTTCTGTCAGGGGTTCAGTTCCTAAGAAGTTTTTCTGAGGAGCAATGGAAAACAATGGGTTAAAATCCATGTCAGCTTTCCTTAAAACAATGTGTATTAGTCAATATTCAACCAGGAAAACTGAAACCACACAAAGCATTTAACATAGCAGGAATTTAACAGAGGCAATTGGTTTGTACATAGGCTGGAAGATTCAAGCACCAAACAGGTGTAGAGAGGCAACCCAGAGATTAGCAGCAGAGAACTCCATACCAATAGAGACAAGGGGGCTATTATACAGGATCTCAGAACTTGGGGTTATGCTGTAGAATTTGGAACTAAGACTGTCCTTTCCTGCCATGAAGCCATCCATATAAAAGATGTAGACTGAAGCTGAAAGACAGGTTGAAATACGCAGACTTCTCTTCTCCTGACCTTCAATCTCCCCGCAAGCTGTTCCTTAGCCAAAGTCAGCCAGAAGCCTTCTGGGAACTTGGGAAATGCAGCCTGCAGGGGTCAGCAACTCCTTTGTTCAGAGCAGACTAGAGGGCAGGAGAGGATATGAGAGCAAACAGACCAAGGATCACTCACTCTTTTTATAGTAGTTTCAGGGCAATAAGATGGAGAAAAAGTGTGTGTGTGTGTGTGTGTGTGTGTGTATGTGTACACACATGTGCTTGTAGAGTGGGCACTGAGAAGTTCTGAAATTTAAAGAAATTTTAAACTTTCCTGTCAAAAGAGTTGAAGTTTATGCTGTCTTGATGTTCAACTTTCAGACCAAAAAGTCATATTCAATGTGAATTCATTTCACAGATTTAATAAACATTTGACTCTGCCACCAGTTCACATGAGCTTATCTAAGACTGTTTTCCAGAAGAGTAGCAGCAGATAGAATTTTAATCCAAAATATGCAAGCAGCCCAGCAATTGAACCAAGTGAAGCTCAGTCTTTACATTGAAATGATAATGCTCATTCCACATTATAGTAATCATGGAAGACAAAGCAGATATGTTTTATTTTAATTTATTCATGATGCTATCAACAGGAATAGGCAAACTTATTTAGATAAAATACAAATTGGGTTTAAGGGTTTAACATAAGAATCAACTTTATTAAAGTTGAAATTTTTTAATTAACCTTTTTTTTTCTTTTTCTTTTCTATGTACCTCTTATATTTTGTGTTTTCAGCCAAGAAAGACAATACTGAAATGTCATTAAAAAAATGTTGATTTTGCAGTATTTCTCTGCCCTTGGGAACAGGAAATACCTAGAATTCTACTAGTAAGATGGTTCTTATGAAATTTCTTGTGTAATTTTTATAATGAAGGGGATTAAATATGTTTGGATGTGTATCCAACATTGGGAACTTTGTCATTCTGATGCTCTAGACCCACTGACTGTTTCCTAAAATGTTCTCCTCTTCCATATTTTAAGGAATTACTTTTAAAATCAAGTAATGAGTATAATTGAGTCTATGCTAGTTTCGGATTTCATACGCCTCATGAATGTGCAATAGATTAAATAGAGGACACTTGAGAAGTAATGAATTCCAACAATAATATCAACTGGTGTAACAAAGAGGCTGAGCAAGTGACTTTTCAACAGCATTAAAGTGATAACAACATTTTCTTCTCTTCAGGAGAAGAGAAATTGGGGCTAAGCAGTAAGAAACAGATATTTGAAGGCCTTTCAAGCTACATAAAGAGCTTTTTGGCTTCTGTGGTGAACTCTTTGTCATTTGAGTCGTGGAATTGATTTAGCAATAACATTCATAAAAAAGTGTCACAAAAAGCTAAAAACTGAAAAAAAAAAAAAATGTGCGGCTCTCATATTGCAAAAAGGACTAGGAGGCCACATATTCTGACCTCCTAGAACCCCACAAGAGGAAGGCAGAATCACTATCAATAACCCAAGGCCTATTACTGCAAAGCAAGACATGCTGCCTCCCTCAGCCCTTTCACCAACTGTTCCTCCCAAAGCACCACCACCTCTCTCCTGGGTTCGATAATTTGCTGCAGTGGCCACACAGAACTCACAGATTATCAGGTTTATTAAGGAAGCACCAGGCTACAATTCAAGTTCAGGAAAAACACTCAGTATCTCTCCCAGCCTGTTGTCTCTCAGCCAAGTCTCTCACAGTCTCTCTCCCAGCAGTGCATGTCCCTCAGTGTCTTACTCAGCAATGCGTGTCTCTTGCATCTCTTTCCCAGCAGCACGTGTCTCTTTCATAGCGCGTGTCTCTTTCAGCAGCACGTCTTCCTCAACCAGCAGTCAGAGAGAGAGTTCTGCCTCTAGGAGGTCTCCTTTTGAGCCCGGCAGAGTGGCCAAACTAGCCAATCATAGCATCAGAACTCTAAGCACTGAGAGAGAGTGGGAACCTCCCAGAACATTGTTTTGTGCCACTCCCAACAGAAATACTCCAGGTGGACAACATTTACAATCAGGAGCTCCTCGGTTGCTCATTCTACCACTGAGTTTACCATGATTTATGGGTAGAAAACCCATACTAAGTAATTTACTACACTGCACATATCTTCCTTGTTTCGTGGTAAAAAAAATAAAATCTACCTTTCTTCCTAGTGTGTAGTTACTTGAGAGTCACCTCTCCAGTTACATTTGCTCTAGATATAGATAATTTGACCGGTTTAGTCAACATTTGAGAGAAAAGGAGAATCATACTAACAATCACTGAGAATCCTCTATGTTCCAGCCACTGTGTAAGGCGCTTAGCAATGTTTAGGAGACAGAAAAGGCAGTATTCAATTCACAAATGGATAGCTAGCTTCTGTCACAGCCACAGGCTGTACTCTTGTTCTCAATACTGATGCAGATGATGGAGAACAGGAGTCATGGCTTTAGGGAAGTGAGTATGGTTTCTAGAATCAAGTGGGCTATACCCAAGTTTATTCTCAAATCCATTCTCTGTCCTTCCCTTGCTCTCCTTTCTCTGTTGCAGAAAAGCTATTCCTGAAAGTTATTTCAAGATTTCTTCACTAACACGCTTCTCTTTGGGACTTGCTACTGGAAGGCAATAGGGGGAGGTTGGAGGGTAAGAGTAAGGAATAAATCAGGTTGCATATCTTCATGTGTCTCTGTTTCAGAGACACCTTTATTAGTGACTATTCTCTTGTGAAGCTCCAACTCCTGCCAGGCAGCTTGTTTTCCCATTGTCCCAATTCCCACTGTCTGGATCTGCTGGGTTTCAGCTCATATTGTGTCTTCAGCTTCTGGGCCCTGGTAACATCACTTTCTCCCTTTGTACTTTCAGCTCCAAAGATGGTAAGCAGACTCCTGCAATTGGAAGTGGTGCTTCCCCTTCCAATGTTTCTCTTCTAACACTTTTGTGATGAGTACCCCCGGTAAACTACCTCTATAGAATTACCAGGTACAGGCTTTGTTTTCTGAGCTGCATCATGAATGATACAAACTCTTTGCCATTGAGTCAATTCCGTCTCAAAGCAACTTCCATTGGGTTTTGAAGGCAGTAAATTTTTATAGAAGTATATTGCCCCATCTTTCTTCCATAGAGTAGCTGGTGGGCTCAAACCACCAACCTTCTAGTTAAAGGTAAAATACCTTGGGCATTGTGCCATCAGAATCCCTTATGAATGATTTAGAGTCTGAGGAATGTATTGTTAAAGTCTGCACTTGACTCTCATGAGCAAGTCCTTTGAGCAAGTCATTTCAACTCTCCAAGGTGATTCCTTCCTCTACATAATGGGGTAAATACTGACTTCCAAAACTTGTAGTGGAGATTAAATGAAAATCCATATGTATGCCTGTTATGGTACTTGGCACAATGCCAGTATGCAATAAGTCTTAGCTTAAGAGCCTGTGATTTAAAAAAAAATGGGGCACTGCTAACATCTCTAATACAGAGAATGTTGGGAAACAGAAAAGCATCATGAGTGTATGAGTAAAGCATCCATTTAAGAGGGTGTGTGGGTTGTTGGAAAGGTCATAGAATACAGATTGGAGTTGTTTGGACATACTGTCTATGGAGAAGAGCAGATTGTCTGGGTCAAAAAGATGAGACAAGGGTGTATTCCAGGGAAAGGGTCAAATGGGAGAAAATAGTAAAAGTTGGCTAAAAGACCATAAGGCGTGACTATGGAACAAGAAGAGTAGGCAGCAAGTAGTTACAAAAGCTGAGGGCACACAAGGATAGCTTCCGACTGTGGGAACCATCGACAGATTAATGCAAGCCCACAGTTCCAGGGCAGAATACTCTCTTGTGTAAAAGAAAGTAATGGTGCCTATTCTTTTCTGCTCCACAGTTTTACTAATCTACATTGGACTTGACATTATAGCTCTTCTATGACATATTTGGTGGTGGGAAATGGGCAACTGCTTTAAGTGCTTGTAAGTTTACCCCAGTTTATAGAATTATATCCAAGGAAAACATTTGATAGAGATCCAAAGCTTAATTGATTTATATGTGTGTTTAACCTTTCTTCTCATGAAAATGTCATGTAGAGATGTATGGATTATTAATGTGATAGAAATGAAATTTATGATATAATGGACCTATTGGGCTAAGTTTGTAATAGAAAAATATTTTGGTTAACTTTGGTAAATATGTTTAGAGTGTAACGTGAGCTTGGAACACAGTAGGTACTCAACTAGTGTTCGTTGAATTAAATGTGTGCTAAATAAAAAATACTGACAATACGAAATTATAAATTCTCCAAAAATCTAACAAAACAATCAATGGCAATAACACATTGCATTGTGAAATAATGAACGTGAAACTATAAAATGTGAGATATTCTTGTTCTAAAATAGCTTGAATAACACAGCAAAAATTATTGGCATGAAATCATACATCATAATTTTAGTCTTGTAAATAAAGTCATGTCAGGTTTTTGTATCTTTGGTTTATATCTCAATTAATCATGGGACAGTAAATTTAGACTGGAAAATTCAAATCCAAAGTAGGCTTGAGTCTGCTTTGGATGATACTATGTTGGAGTGAAACGCAAATAACCCAATTTAAAGGCATTGAGAGAGGTGCTGTTATATACACAATAAGACATACAGGTTGCATTCTGTTCTCCAGAGGGCTTGCCCTTTTCCTGACCACATAGGGTAAGATGATCATCCTGGTCCTTCCCTAGGATGGTTCACATTATCTACATTCTCAGGTATGTCAAGGAGACTGCATGAAGTTGATTTGGGTCCAACTCTTTTGTGAAGGGAAAACTCCATTTTTGTATATGGCATTTTATGTGTGTTCGTTTTGACATAATACTTCCTCATCTAAGCTAACAGGATAGGCCCCTATTTCCTTCACCATTTGAGGAGACTGGAGGAAATTTCTTTTAGTAGTGTAATCACTCAGGATGGTATACTCTTTAAGGATATTTGAATACTTGGAAATGTAGATTTGGAGATAAAGACACGGAAAGTTCAAGTCAGAAGAAAAACTCCAGTGGTTCAGACTTATTTACATTGAGGTTGAAATGAGTAACATTTGGTTAGTTATCATCCATCTTGTGAAATCTTCCTTTAAATGAGTTTACATTTTTTCATCAGACTATTTTATGAATTTTTTCTATCTTTTTCAATATTCAAAATTAACTTTCCCTGAAAAGGGGGATAATTTAATATACTGCCTAGACACAGCTGTTGTTTTACAAGAGGGAAAACAACACAAAAAGTCCTAAGTGAAAACAGAATGGTGCTCCTTTCAAATACATCAATACACTACAATTTTTATTTTCAATACAGTTGAAAAATAAATACAGTTTCAAATAGCCACTCTGATTATCCTTAATGCTCAAAGACATTTTGGCACCATAATAGAAAATTAAGTTGTGGTTTATTCAAATTACTCTACATGAGGAGAAAATAGCTCAGTAAATGAGTGAAAACCATTTTCTTAATGTTTCTCATTAGCCTAATTTCTTTGCCAAGGAATAAATAATATATAATCAAATAGTAAGTTCATGAAAGATACAAGACATGCTTAAGGCCACAGAGCTTCCTCCCCTCCCCTATGTTCCTAGCATTAAGTCTCTTTCATGAACTCATTATCATACTGCTACGTCATTATAACATTAACAAAACACAATCATCACTCATTCCTAATTGTTTTCTCCTTCTCCTACTCTTTCTTCTTATAGCCTTCTTCTCTTCTCCTCCTTTCCTTCCTCCTTCTTTCCTCTCCTCCTCTGCCTTCTCTTTTTTAACAAAAGAATCTTTATTAAACATTTTCTGGCCATAGGAAACTGTGAATTCTAAGGTAGGCCTTGAAAGAATAAAGAGGGGTTTAGAAATTGGAATTCATCTAGCAGAGCCTTTTGGGATGGGTAGTGGAGGAATTTTTATGAAACAATGAATCCATCATTCTGGCTGGAGTGAAAAGTAGTAGTAGAAGTAACTAGGGGAAGATAGGTAGGGGGAAGATTGTGAAAGCCCTTGAATTCCAGGCTTGAATTTCATTCTGTAGGCAATGCAGACCTG
Source organism: Orycteropus afer afer (assembly GCF_000298275.1). Taxonomy (NCBI): domain Eukaryota; kingdom Metazoa; phylum Chordata; class Mammalia; order Tubulidentata; family Orycteropodidae; genus Orycteropus; species Orycteropus afer. The sequence goes on from NW_006921730.1 coordinate 6,582,321, forward strand.
TTGTCAATGGTTTCTAAATATCAACATGTGCTAAGGAGTGGTTTGAGAAGATAAATATATTAAAGTATCATTTCAGTTCATCTAACAGAGGCCCACAGTAACACTGGTTTAAAGATTAAAGTTTACTTTTTAATCTAGTAACTGTATAGGTTTAAGCAATCAAGGCTGGTAAGCTGGGTCCACAGGGTCAGAGGCTCAAGCTTTCTCTATCTTCTTGTTTCACTATACCACCTCTAGCATTTGCCCTTGTTTACATGGTCCATGATAGCTTGCCACCACATCTACATCTCAGCTACAGGGAAGAACTGTGAGGCAGGTGTCCACTAAAATACAGGGTTTCTATTAGTATAAAAATAATTCTGGGGCACATAATTAACCTGGCCAGTAGTAATGTGAAGAATATACTTGAATAAGGTGGCTAGCTTTGTCTCTTTAAAATCTCTAACTATCTCAGCACCTGGTTATCTACCAGGGATTCTCTAGCCTTATCTACCAACATGTTCTCTAAGCCCCTTCAGAGAAATTTAGAACTTTATTTGGAAAGACTCTGGCAACAAGGAGATGTAAAAGGGTACAGTGACAGAAGTGTCAAAGGAGTTGTATTTAAGTCTTAACACTCATCATTTATAGTTGGATGCCCTTGAACAGGTTACTTAAACTTTTTGCATCTCAATTTTATTTTCTGAAAATGGGGTTATAAATACTTTATTTTTTGCCACCATAACAAGAAAAACACTTATAATTCATCATAAAACTATAGGATGATTGAAAGTAAAATAATGGGAAATACATATATCATCCAGGACATCTTGGTGGTGCAGTGATTAAGAACTCAGATGCCAATGGAAAGTCAACAATTTGAAGCTACCAGCTGCTCTAATACATTTTTGCTTCTTGTCACAATGTTTAAGGTTTTTTTTTAAGAAAACAGCAAGGTACTATCACTGCCTTGCTATTTCTATAGGCTTTATACCTCTCTCTGTGTTTCTTTCTGTCTCCTCTATTTATCTATCTCCCAGTCTCTATCTATCTATCAGTCTATCAATCTATCCATCTATCTGTATATATCTTTGTTGTTGTTGTTGTTGTTATGTGCCGTTGAGTTGGACCTGACTCATAGCAACCCCTCCTTGGGTTTCCGAGGCGTTATCACTAGAGAAGTAGGATTACCCAACCTTCTTTCCGAGGAGTGGCTGGTGGGTTTGAACCATCAGCCTTCTTGTTAGCAGTCAAGTGCCTTAGGCACTATGCTACTAGAGTTCCTGTATATATCTTTAGGAGTAATTATTACCTAGCTATCTTGGTAGATAGGTAGAAAGACTAAGAGAAATAATAGAGCAAATTTTCAGGGAATTAGCGTGAAAATAATTGTAATTATAAATGTGATCTTAATTAATTTCTATACCCCCAGTACATGGCATATGGTGGGCTCTATACATGCTTCTTAAATAGCATGCTTTGCTTTAAACTTCCACTTTTTTTAAGCACAAGATTTCTATTTATTCCGAGTTCTCCAGGTCTCTCTTCATTTCATTTTTCTTTATTAACTTTTTAGAGTAGACCATATTGCAGATATGAAGATATGTTTTAATACAAGCTTCTTATTTCTCATATCAACAAGAAAAAATACAAAAGTATATCAATATTTTGCAAATATTTAACAGTTGTGTTTTTCAGCTTTTTTCTCTTCTCAAGTTTTCTCTCTTTGATCATCTTTAACAATAGCCTTTTGTCATTAAGACCAAACCGTGAGGGTTTTTGCCCAGGAAATGAGTTTTAAAGATCACGTTTTGAGTCAATCATAATAAATCGCTTTGAAATCTAGTTTTGTTGAGAAGGAAAGAATTTTTGAATTTCAACTGTCTCCCACCTTTAAAATACACAAAAAACAAGCCTGAGAGACTTGCTTTATAGAATTTTATTTTAAGTCATCGTGTAAAAAAAGTTCCCATTAGGGTATTTAGATTTTTATCTCGCTTTATTTTGTTTTCTTATGGAGAAAGGAGGGAGCTCTGGTAGCATAGTGCCTACGGCACTTGACTGCTAACCAGAAGGCTGGCAGTTCAAATCCACCAGCCACTCCTCAGAAGGAAGATGGGGCAATCTACTTCCAGTAGTGATACTGCCTGAGAAACCCAAGGAGGGGTCGCTATGAGTCGGGTCCGACTCGACAGCAAATAACAACAACAACAACATGGAGAAAGGAAGGTAGGAGAAAGAGAAATAAGAGGTCAGCTGTTAATGTCCTAGTTTTTGTCTCCTGGCTAAACCCCACAGAGGAGTGAGAGGCAGAAATAGGTAATTTTGGGAAACAACCAGTGCAGGGAGCTTGCTCCTCACTTCTCAGACTGGGAATAATGAAGCCAGTCCCTTAATATGGTAAGAACTTTGTAATGGCTCTATGTCAAGGCAGAAGGGCTAGACCTGATGCCCTGGTAACTTGTAGGCTGAGTGAGGCATTTTGTTGTTGTTGTTTTTGCCCTCGAGTCGGCCCCGACTCATAGTGACCCCTCCTTGGGTTTCTGAGGCAGTGTCACTATGGAAGTAGGATTGCCCAACCTTCCTTCCGAGGAGTGGCTGGTGGGTTTGAACTGCCAGCCTTCTGGTGAGCAGTCAAGTGCCTTAGGCACTATGCTACCAGAGCTCCTTAGGGGATCCAAACATGTTTGCTTGTCTTGGTAAGGAGACATGTAAGCTTTTAATCAGGAGAAAGAAGCAGCAGAAGTTGCTACACTAGTCCAAGGCAGGGACCAGTTTAATCCCAACAGATATCATGGAAGGATTTATAGAGGCAAGACAAGATCAACCACTGTGTAGCAGGGAAAGAAGAACAGAGAAATGGAGGATATGTAAGACTCCCCATTTCTACATATTATCTTTGGAAGGCAAAGGAGAAAGGAAAAAATCCATCAGAAAAGTAAGAAGCTTACAGTTGACTGAATTAACTCAAAGGAAGTTATTGTAATTTAAGAGTTCTTTTTTTTTTCCCCTCCCTTCTTAATAAGTGCTCTCAAGAAAGATGAGACAAATTATAGACAATGGCAAAAGGTATATAACATATCTGGGTTGTTGTGGCTCTGTGGACAGTGTCATCTGACCTCCTCTAACTTCACAAGGCAGGAGTATAATCAAGATCAACAGCCCAAGCTGATTCCTATGAAGAAGAGGTCAGACATACCTCCTTTCTCCAAACTTTTTACTAATTCCTACACCAGTTGTGGTAGTTAAGGTTCTGTCTCAACTTGCCTGGGCTTGGTTGAATGGCTGGGTGGCTGGTGGTAGTTATTTCCCATAATGAGACTGGCAATCAACACCATGGTGGAATCTACTGTGAGCAGCTTTGGGACTGGTCTCTAGCTGATGGCATAGTTGAACCCTGCATGTAGCTATGTTGTTGTTCAGCAGCCTGCCATGATCTGCTGACCTTGGGACTTACAATGGACTTGAGTTAATGGCCTGCCATGTAATTTGGTAATATTGGAACTGTGCCTTTTCACCTGTCAACCTTGGGCTTGTCAGTCTCAGCAGCCAGCAGGTGTCTGAGTGATGAAAAGCCTCTAGCTCCAGTGAGCTAGGAGCAGGAAGCAGAGCTGAAACCTAAGGTTGAAGGGCTTTCACCCATCCGCTAGAGTCTGGCACTTTGAACTCGGACGTAAAGCCTCCAAACTTTAAGAAAACAAACTTCTGTTTGTGTAAGCCACTCCATTTGTGTATATTCTTGTCAAAGTGGCACTAGGTAACCAGAACACCAGCAATCCTTCTCATCGCACTCTCTCCTTCTCTGATGGGTTCAGTAATTCATTATAATGACTACACAGAACTCACAGACTATATTCACAGTGATAGGGTTTATTAGAGAAGTACCAGGTTACAATTCAAGATCAGGAATGACTTAGCATATGATTCTTTGATCAGGACAGCTTCTTCTCAGCCATGTCCACAACCATGCCTCTTTCTGGCCCTCGGCCCCTTAACCTCTCTTCCCTGTTTGGGCAAAGGGTACAAAGCTCTTTAGCTCCACCAATAAATTCTGGAGGGCACCTGTGGTGGTTAAGTTTGTGTATCAACTTGGCCTGGTTGAGTGGCTGGGCAGCTGAATGTAGTATTTCCCATGACGAGACAGGTAATCAACTCAGCTGAGTAGCTGCCTTAGGGATGTTGTCTGCTTCTGGTATATAAGAAGAAGCCTTGGGGAATGGTCTCCAGCTTATAGCACACTTGAACCCCGCATGTCGTTGTTCAGCAGCCTGCCATGCTCTGCCAATTCTGGGAATTTCAATGGACTTGAATCAATGACCTGTCTGTCATGTGGATTGGTAACATCAGAACTGTGGCATTTTATTTGTTGACCTTGGGTTTGTTAGCCTCAGCAGCCAGTAGCTGTCTGAGTGAAGAGATATCTCTAGCTTCAGTGGGCCAGGAGCAAGAGGCAAAGCTGAAGCCCAGGGTCAAGGGGCTTTCACACAGCCCCTAGAGCTTGGCACTTGAACTTGGACTTAAAGTCTCCAAACTAAGAGAGTAAATTCCTATTTGTTAAAGCGATCCCATTTGTGGTATATTGTCAGAGAGGAACTAGATAACCAAAATGGCACCCTAGTACATTAAGAAGTCTCCTGCTGAAAGGCACTCAGTACTATTGCTCTGTGAGTCAGCATGCCTTCTGTAGCCACCTTGTTCCCTAGGCTGGGAAGCCCTCTGTGCCATATTTTGCCAGTCTCCTGATTCTGCAGCTTCCATTTCTCTGCCACTGGTTCTCACCATCTTGTGCTAGTTCTGGTGTTACAGCTCTCTGTCTATGTCTTCCGGGGTCTAGGAGGTTCTCAGTATTGGGATCCTGGATTCAAAGGATGTACTCTGCTCCCATCTCTTCTATGTTGATGGTGGTGATGGTATCTTGCAAGTTTACCACCTACTACTTATTAAACACATTTAAAATCTTCCAAGTAGTGAGGCAAAAATAATTCCATATTACCCAAAGGAGTACTTTGAAGAAAGTATCACTGCTGAGCACCCCTGTCCTATAAATACAGGTATATGCCAAGGAACTAATAGTCTATGGAAACAGTTAAGAAACATAGACTTATGAAATGATACATATTTTGGTAATTGGTCATCATTTATGGCTGTCCCCCCAAAAAAAGAAAAGGAAAAAGCAAATTGACTGTTGCCCAGTTGATTCCAACTCATATTGACACAACAAGACAGAGTAGAACTACCCCAGAGGGTTTCCAATCTCTACAGAAGCAGATTGCCACATGTTTCTCCCACAGAATGGACGGTGGGTTCAAACTGCTGATCTTTTGATAGAAGCTAAGCATTTTAACCACTGCACCACCAGGACTCCTTTAATTTATCATGGTGTTGTCAAATGCCGTCATTGTACCAAAAACTTGGCTAGGAATTGGTGATGTCAAGGAGATTGGTATCCAACTAGGGTGAAAATTTTGAATAATACAATATAGTGATGGACAGGTTAAAAGAAGGGCTTTGAGAACCTTATGGGAGCACAAAGTGTGATGATTGGATGGCTAGTTTGGGAGTTAGAGACGGCTTCATAGAGGAGGTTGTTGTTGTTGTTATGTGTCGTCAAGTCAACCCCAACTCATAGCAACCCCTCCTTGGGTTTCTGAGGCAGTATCACTATGGAAGTAGATTGCCCAACCTTCCTTCTGAGGAGTGGCTGGTGGGTTTGAACAGCCAGCTTTCTGGTTAGCAATCAAGTGCCTTAGGCATTATGCTACCAGAGCTCCTATAGTGGACGTAGTATTTGTAAAGATCTATTATGTAAAGCCACATGGAACCATCTCTATAATATGACAAGTGCTTTGATGAATATTCAATATGCAAGTTGTACTTAAAACTAATTAATTGATCAATAAGAGAAGTTTCTTTAATATGGTTTTTAAGATAATTTGAAATGAGAACAAGTCATTTTTTAATGGTTTATTTGATTTATTTTTATCAAATGACCATGTTGCATTGTGCTAGATGACTTGTGAATTGTCGTTATGAAAACCAAGTTCATTATAAAAACTTTTTCTAGAGAAAAGGTGTGAAAAAAGTAGAGTTTATCAGAGGTGTTTTCTAGCTACTTTCCCTTCTGGTACCATTCCTCTCTTGGCTCCTTCTCCTTTTCCTTTTGACCATTGTGGTCTATTTCTAAGTTTCACCCATTCTTCTTCCATTTCTTTCCTGGAAAGAACAGAAATCCAATAAACTCATTGACATTTAGATTGTAGAACTTAACTATTTACCTTTTCTCTGGGTATGTTAGGGGGTCCCCGGGAAGTGCAAATAGTTAAGTGCTTGATTTATAGCCAACAGTTGTAGATTTGAACCAAACCAGAGATGCCTTGGGAGATAGGCCTGACAATCTGCTTCTGAAAGGTCATAGCCATGGTACAGTTCTATTCTGTACAACATGAGTCAGGATTGACTTGGTGGCAACTAATGGTAACCGAACACTTTAGGTTTTAAATGAACTTACCAGAGGAAGATGATGTTTAACCACAACGAATGATGAAATTTCTGATATGAAGGTACTTAGGTGGTAGAGATATGCTTTTTTATGAAGTGTTCCTCCATTGAGGTAACAATAGCCTTTGTCTGTGTGTAAGAGTAACTGATTGTTACTATCAAGTTGGCTCCGACTTGCCTAACCCCCTACCCCTCCAAAAAAGGAGATTCTAGGAGAATTAGTTGACCTGTAAAGACAGAGTCCATATGAAAAACCCATCCAAGAATTCTATTATTTGAGACTTTTTATATCTATATTTGTATATGTATAATGGAGCTCTGAGGAGCTCTGGTAGCGTAGTGCCTAAGGCACTTGACTGCTAACCAGAAGGCTGGCGGTTCAAACCCACCAGCCACTCCTTGGAAGGAAGTTGGGGCAATCTACTTCCATGATGACACTGCCTTGGAAACCCAAGGGGGGTTGCTATGAGTTGGGTCCAACTCCACAACATGTAACAACAACAACAATTTATCTTTGTTGTCTTTACCTCTTGCACTCCTCCCAGTGTCATCTTTTGCTTTGATCATTTTGTGATGAGCTCCCTCTTATTGCATATTGCCTTTCCCTTCAGCCAAGTTATTATGTGTCCACCATCTAGCTAGTGACTTCCCCTCCCTTCCCCTCCCACCCTTGGTAAACTTCAAAGAATATTTCTTGGTATAAGTAAACCTTTTCTTAACTTTTTTATAACAGTGGTCTCAACATTTGTCCTTTTGTGATTGATTAATTTCATTTAGCATAATGTCTTTCAGGCTTATCTATGTTATGAGGTATTTCACAGATTCATCATTATTCTTTAATGTTGAGTGATATTCCATTGTGTGTATGCAACATTGTTTGTTTATTCATTCATCTATTGATGGGCACTTAGATTGTTTTTCTATCTCTTTGCTATTGTTAATAAAAACCAAACTCACTGCCGTCAAGTTGGATCCGACTCATAGCGACCCTTCCTTGGGTTTCTGAGGCAGTGTCACTACGGAAGTAGATTGCCCAACCTTTCTTCTGAGGAGTGACTGGTGAGTTTGAATCTCCAGCCTTCTGGTTAGCAATCAAGTGCCTTCTATATATATGGAAGTGCATATATCTGTTTCTGTTACAGCTCTTGTTTGTCCAGGAATATACCTAGTAGTGGGACTGCTGCATCATGTGATATTTCTGTTTTCAACTTGAACCATATATTTAGTTTTTTATCCAACTTGAGTCAGTTTTTGCATATGGTAAGAGATATGGATCCTGTTTTATTTTCTGCAAATGGATATCCAGTTTTGCCAGCCCATTTGTTACAAAAGACTATTTCTTCTCCATTTAATGGCTTTTGACCCTTTTGTCAAAGATCTGCTGTCCATAGGTGGATGGATTTCTTTCTGGGTTCTCAATTCTGTTCCATTGGTCCACATGTCTGTCATACTAGGGTGTTTTGACTATTGAGATTGTGTAGTTGGTTTTGAGATTGTGGAGTGTGATACTTCTTACTATGTTCTTCTCCTTTAGTAGTGCTTTGCTCATCCAGGATCTCTTTCCTTTACATATAAACTTGGTAATTAGTTTTTCCATTCTTTAAAGAAAGATGATGGAATCTGGATTGGGGTTGCATTATAACCATAGATTAGTTATAGTAGTATTGATATTTTCATAACATAAGTCTTCTTATCCATGAGCATAGTATATTCTTTCATCTATGTAGGTCTTTCTTCGTTTCTTGTAGCAATGTTTTGTAGTTTTCTTTGTGAAAGCCTTTTATATCTCTGACTAGATTTATTCCTAAGTACTTCATTGCTTAGGTGGCTATTGTAAATGGTCTTGTTCTCTCCTGATTTCCTTTTCAGAGTTCTCTTTGTTTGTGTGGAGGAATCAAACTGATTTTTGTATGTTGATGTTGTCCCCTACCATTTTACTGGATCCTTCTATTGGTTTGGTAGTTTTCTTATTGAGTCCCTGTGACTATCTACGTATAGGATCATATTATCCACAAATGGCCATAGTTTTACTTTTTCTTTGCTATCTTCAGTGCTTTTTGTTTCTCTTCCTTGCCTTATTGTGCTGGCTAGGACTTCTGACACAATATTAAATAGGAATGGGGGTAAAGGGCATCCTCATCTGGCTCTTATACACAAGGTTATGTTTCTAGTCCCTCTCCTTTGAAATTAATGTTGGCCATATATGCCCTTAATTATGTTGAGGAATTTCCCTTCTATTCATATTTGGCTGAGCATTTTTATCAAGAATGAATGCTGGATTTTGTCAAATGCCTTTTCTGCATTCATTGACATGATTATATGTTTTTTTCCTTTGTTTTATTTATGTGGTAGATTATGTTAATTGTTTTTCTAATGTTTTCTAATGTTGCTTAGCTGATATGAATCCCACTTGGTCATGATGTATTATTATTTATTTATTTATTTTTGATATGTTGTTGAGTTCTATTAGTTATTATTTTATTGAATATTTTTAAGTCTTTGTTCCTCAAGGATATTGGTATATTATTTTCATTTTTAGTGTTGTCTTTGCCTGGTTTTGGTATCAGGCTTATATTCAATTCATAGGATGAGTTTGAGGGTGTTCTATTTTTTTTCCATATCCTGAAATAGTTTGAGTAGAATTGATATCAACTCTTCTCTGAATGTTTGTTAAAATTGACTAGTTCAGTAGTCTGGGACAGGACTTTATTATGTTGTGTATGTTGTGATTTTTTTTTAATGATCTGTTCAAATTTTCTACTTTATATTGTGTTAGTTTGATCAAGTATTTCTAGAAATTTGTCTATTTTAGATTTTCAAATTTGTTGGAGTACAATTCTTCACACCATTCTGTTATTATCTTTTTCTGTTTCAGTTGGTTCAGTTTGCCTATTTC
>NW_006921730.1:6592338-6605870 GCF_000298275.1 Orycteropus afer afer
GTCGCTATGAGTCGGGTCTGACTCGACGGCACATAACAACAACAACACAACAAGTGTAGTAAGGCTTGCTTTGTGGCCTAGGTTGAGTTGATTGATTGTATTGTTTAGCTCCTTTGTGTTTATGATAGTTAAGTTGTGTGTCAACTTGGCTGGGCCTGGTTTTGAATGCCTACATAGCTGGATGTAGTTATTACCCATGATGAGACTAGTAATCAACTCCATGGTGGAATCTACTGTGAGCAGCTGAGTAATTGCCTTAGGGATGTGATCTCCTTCCAGTATATAAGAAGAATCGTTGATAAAGGTCTCTGGAGCTTTTTGGCATGCTTAGACCCTGCATGTAGTCAAGTCTTCATTTAGCAGCCTGCCATGTTTCTTGCCAATCTTGGCAATCTCTAGACTTGAACTAGTTTGTTTGGTAATCTTAAGGCTGTGCTGTTTCATTTGTTGATCTTTGGTTTGTCAGCCTCAGCAGCCAGTAGCTTCCTGTGTTAAAAGAAGTCCCTAGCTTCAGAGGGCTGGGAGCAAGAGGCAGAGCTGAAGCCCAAGCTCAAGGGGTTTTCACCCAGCCCCTAGAGCTGATACTTTGAACTTGGACTTCTAGTCTCCTGAACTGTAAGAGAATAAACCCCTGTTTGTTAAGCCACCCATTTGTGGTATACGTCTGTTAGATCAGTACTAGAGGACCAAAAGAGTATCTTTGTTGAGTTTCTGTCTAATTGTTCTGTCCTTCATTGAAAGTAATGTATTAGTCTCCTACCATTATTGCTGAGTTGTCTATTTTTCTTTTCAATTCTGTTAAAGTTTGATTTATGAAATTTGGAGCTCCTTCACTGGATGTAGATATTTATTGTGATTATGTTCGATAAAATTGAGAAAATAGGAATTCCAGAACACTTAATTGTACTCAGGAGGAGCCTGTACATAGACCAGGAGGTTGTCATTTGCATAGAACAAGAGGATACTGCATAGTTTAAAATCAGGAAGGGAGTGTGTCAGAGTTGTATCCTTTCACCATACTAATTCAGTCTGTATGCTGAACAAATAATCTGAGAAAATGAACTATATGAAGAAGAATGTGGCATCAGGATTGGAGGAAAGCTCATCAACAACCTGAGATACACAGATGACACAACTTTTCTTGCTGAAAGTGAAGATGACTAGATGATGAAGATTGAAGACTATAGTCTGCAATATGCATTACACATCAATATAAAGAAAACAAAAATCCTCACAACTGGAACAATAAGCAGCATCAAGATAGACGGAGAAAAGATTGAAGTTGTCAAAGACCATATTACTTGGTTCTACAATCAACACCAATGGAAGCAGCAGCCAAGACCTCAGAAGATGTATTGCATTGAGCAAATCTGCTAAAAAAGACCTTTTTCAAATGCTGAAAAGCAAAGATGTCTCCTTGAAGACTGAGATGTGCTTCACCCAAGCCATGGTATTTTTGATCACCACATATGCATGTGAGAGTTGGACAATGAATAAAGAAGACTGAAGAAGAGTTGATGTTTTTAAATTGTGGTGTTGGCAAAGAGTACCGAACATACCATGGACTGCTAAAAGGACTAATAAATCTGCCCTGGAAGAAGTGCAGCCGTAATGCTCTTTGGAAGTGAGAGTGGCCAGTCTTGGTCTTAGCTACTTTGGTCATGTTGTAAGAAGAGACCATTACCTAGAGAAGGGTATCTTGCTTGGTAAAGTGGAGGGTCAGTGAAAAAGGGGAAGGCCCTCAATAAGATGGATTGACACAGTAACTGCAATGATGGGCTGAGGTATAGCAAGGATTATGAGGCTGGCATAGGACCGGGCAGTGTTTTGTTCTGTTGTACATAAGGTCACTATGAGTCAGAGATGACTTGACAGCACCTAACAACAACAATAACATGTTGGATTTACCCTTTAATGTGCTTGTCTCTTTTGCCTTAAAGTCTACTTTACAAGAAATTAATATTGCCACTCCTGCTCTTTTTTTGTTGCTATTTGCTTGACCCTCTTGACTGTGCATTTAATCCATTTACATTCAACATAATTATAGACAGATATGAATTTACTGCTGCTATTTTGCTTTATTTATTTATTTTTTTGGTGCCAATAGTTTCTTTGTTCCAATATTTTTCTGTGATGAGTTCATTTTGTTTATATATATTTTATTTCCTTCTTTGCTGTGGTTTTAGTGCTTACTGAGTCTTAATGATTTTCTTCTTTTTCAAGATGGTTAGAAAGTTTATTAATTTTTGTTGCATTTACCCTGTAACTTATTATTATTTTCCCAATTTTAATATAGTTTTTTATGCATGTTAAAGTTGGACAATGAATATAGATGACTGAAGAGGTATTGAAACTTTTGAGTTGTACTGTTGGCAAAGAACACTGAAAGTACCATGACAGCCAGAAGGACAAACAAATCTGTACTGGAAGAAATGCAGCCAGAATGCTCCTTGGAAACAAGAATGACCAGACTTTGTCTCATCTACTTTGGTCATGTAGTCAGAGGGGACCATTCCCTGGAGAAGGGTATTGTGCTTGGTAAAGTGGAGGGTCAGTGAAAAAGGAAAGACCCTCAATGAGATGGATTGACACAGTGGCTGCAGTGATGGAAATGATATAGCAAGGATTGTGAGTGTTTTACATGACTGGGCAGTGTTTCATTCTGTTGTACATAGGGTCACTATGAGCTAGAGCTGACTCAGTGGCACCTAACAACAATAAAATCTTTTCACCTTGACTTTCTCTCCATTTTGAAATTCTGTAAATACACCATTCCCCCTTTTTTTTCTTTATAGTTGTCATCATTTACAAATCGACATCTCTTGTGCCCTATTTTCAGTCTTGTAGGTTTATTTTATTTTTAATGTGTCTATATCTGAGTTGATTTTGGGTAATGCTGTCATTTTTCTGTTTGTATGGCTTCTTTTAGCATTTCTTGTAAGGATGGTATGCTTTTTGTGAATGACCTTAATTTCTGTTCATCTGGAAATGTCCTAATTTCACCATCATATTTGAGGGACAATTTTTCTGAGTTTATAATTCTTGACCAACAGTTTTTTCTTTCAGGTTTTATATACATCATCCCATTTTCTTCTTGCTTGCATGGTTTCTGTCAAGAAATCAGAGCCTAGTCTTATTGATTCTCCTCTGTAGGTACTTTTCATTTTTCCCAAGCTTCTTTTGGTATACATGTCTTAGTGATTTTGTTTTGGTGTCCTTTCTATTTAGGATTTTTTGAGCTTCTGGAATTCATTTTCTCATTTTTTGTGTGAATAGGTAAGTTTCTTCCAATAAATCTGACAATATTCTATGTGCTTTTCTTTATGTTTTCCTGTTTTAGAATTCCCATCACACATAAGCTATTCCTTTTAATGATGTCCCACATAATTCTTAGGCTTTCTCTATTTTTTTCTAATTCTTTCTTCTGATTAAGAAAATAATATTGAGATATTTGTCTTCATTCTTGCTAATTCTATTTTCTATCCATTCAGTACTACTTTTTTGCCCTTCCAATGCATTATCTATTTCTGAAATTTTAGTTTTAGTCTTCTGGATTTCTATTTGCTGTTTTTGTATGATTTCTATATTTTCCCTTATTTTGTCAATTTGTTCTTGCATTATTTTTCTGAATACTTTTAGACTTTTGTTTGTGATTTTTTTTTTTCTTTATTTTGTCTATAATTTCCTTCCTGTTTCATTTGTTTTCCTTGATTTCTTTCTCAGTCTGGTAAAGGAACCTAAGTATAATTGTTTCTAATTCATTATCAGGTAGTTCCAATGGCATTTCTTCTGCCAGAAATTTTTTTGGTCACTAGGTTGAAACATCTTGTCCTGTTTTTGTGTGATTTGAAGTTATTGGTTGTCTTTACAATATTGTGGCATTATATTTATTGATTGATTGTATATTGATTTGCTTCCCTTGATTTTCTCTTTTGCTTTGTTTTTATATAGCCCAGCAATAGGGTGGGTGTACTGCTCTGGCTGCTGGTTTGGCAACAGAGAGGCACTCACCACTGTCTCTAGGTGAATTTCGTAGCAACTGGGAGTTTGGGCACAAGTCTCTGTACGGGAGCTGAGGGCAGGTTGGGTGGGTGTTGGCCACTGACTGTCATTAATCCACTGGTGCTGGCACTTTCCCAGTGGTTGGGGTTGCAGGTATGGAGGGTATTCTTTGGTATGGTCACTACCTCCTGACCAATGAGGAAAAAAAAGGGGAGGGGGAGGTATGGCAGGGAAGAGAAGATGAAAATGATGGAAAAAAAAAGAGGAGATGGAAGAACTAAGAAGAAAGAAAAGAGAAATGAGAAGAATAAGTAGTATAATGATGCAAGTACTAGCTGCCCAACATGGCTGCCTTGGGAACACAGTTTTCACTCTATGGGAGCATGCGATATTGACCATGGAGGGGTGCACCAGGTGCTGCTGATCAAGGAGTTAGCAAGGGATAGTGCCTGCTCATGAGAGCATGCACTGCTGCCTACTGAGGTGGCAGAAGCAGGCACTGCTAATTGACAAGTTGGCAGGGAAGGGGTACTTGATTCCTTTAGATAATAGGTTTATGATTTACATAAATAAAATAATAATGGGAGAAGAAGAGAGAAAAAAGAAAAGAAAAGAATAATGGGGGATGAAGATGGAAGAGCTATCAAAAAGACAAAAGTAAAAGAAAAAAAAATAGTGGCATAGTACTGGCAGAAGCACTAGAACAAACATGGCTGCAGTGGAAATGTGATTGCTCCACAGGTACATGTACTGTTGGCTGTGGAGGGGTGGAGATGGGCACTGGTGACCATGGAGGCAAGGGGAGGGGGGAAATCATGTCTGCATCACAGTATCAAAAGTCAAAAGTGAAAGGGGGTGTGAAGAGGAAGACAAAAAAGGGGGAGAGGGAAAAGGGAAGAAGTATGAAGAAAGAAAGAAAGAAAGAAACAAAGTGGCATAGTACTTTTGCAAACATTAGCTGCCAAACATGGCTGCAGTGGAAACCCAATGCTCATTTCATGAGAACATGCACTGCCAGCAGTGGAGGGACAGAGTCAGGTGCTACTGGCCATGGAGGCAGCGGAGTGTGGGATGCTCACTCTGCAGGATCAAAAAAAAAAGGAGGGGGAGGGGAAGAGGAAGAATAAAAAGGAAAAGGAAAAGCAAATAAGGAATAGAGAAGAATTAAGAAGAAATAAAAAATAAAAAGAAGAAAGCAAACAACAACAAAAAAAAAAAGAAAAAAAATTAGCATAGTACAGGTATAAGTGGTAGCTACCAGACACAGCTGTGGCAGTAACATGACATTCACTCTTTGTGACCACTCACCACCAACCATAGAGGAGCCAGGATGAGTGTTGCCGACCAAGGAGATGAATTGGATGGGGCCCCTGCTATATAGGGTCCAAAAAAAGGGGGGGGGAGGGGGAGAGAAAAAGAAAAAAATGGCACAGCATTGGCAGGGAGGGGTTTCAACCAGCTTCTCATAGGTGGGTAGGAGGCAGGCTTCTGGTCAGTGAGAGGCTGTGTGGGGTAAAAGGGCAGGTTATACCTTTCTGGTTACTGATTACTGATATGGGTTCTAGTGCAGTCCTGGGCAAGCATAGCTAGTTATCTGGTTCTTGCCTGACAGGAATTCTGGGTGCAATGATTCAATATGGCTGCACTGTGTCAGGCCCATTTGCAATTCACTGCTCCATATGACTCCTTGTCTACTGTTCTCATTAATTCTCTTCCTCTATTTGATCTACTTCTTTATCCTTTCCTTTGAGGTTTTGGGTTCCAAGATTGTCATCCATATCCATTTTAGTTGACTTCTTGTGCCTTTGTTGTAGTCGGCCTGGATAGTATATCTGCCTAGATCACCATCCTGGCTAGCGTCTGCCCAGGACTCTTTTCTTTCTTTTCCCTTCTACACACTATTTCATTTTTTCCTTTTAAATTTCACCAAAATTCTAGACTGGCTCTCACTATAGCTGATGAAAAATTCCTGCCTTATTTAACCCTGTATTTGTTTATTCCTTTCATTTCATTGCTTATGATTTCTTATGAAAGTTAAGTAGAAGAAACAATGTAAAAAATTCACTATCTCTGTAACTCATAAAATCATAAAATCTGATTTTCAGTCTGACACAAAATTCAAAAACAACCCAAGCTGTCTAAATGTAACTTCTTGGAAACATTTTCAAATTGATTCCAAGTATGCTTTTGTAGCTAAAAGTCCCATTTCCTTCCACGTATTTGTTAATTTTCCTTTTTTTTCTTCAAGTTTCAGAAAAGAGTTCAAACAAGTACCATATGATCATGAATCACATATCCATTAGGTTGGGCAAGACGTTTAAAGTTATTTTATTCATCCACTCATTTTGTGTTTTTAATATCCTTTATATATATTGTTTCTAAGAGATAATCTGGCTTATTCTTGAACTCCTCCCAAAAAAGGAGAATCCTAACTTTCAAAGCAATACGTTACATATTTGAGCAGCTATACTAGAAATGTTGTCCTATCTGGGATATTCTCCCATTGGTTTTAGTTCTGCCCCTTTGGAGTTATCTTGAAGAAATTTTGTTCCTCAACCACATGCAAGCCTTTCACTGTTTTATGTCAGCCGTTATGAGCCCCCTACATCTTCACTCCACCATTGATTTTTCCTCAATCATTTCCAATTTTTTGGTCATTTCCTACATTATATGGCCAGTTACTGCTTTCAGAACGTGCTCTAGTTTGTAGCCTTTGAGAGGGTAGTACTGCAAATTGGACATAAAACTCCAGGTGTACCCAAGTTGAAATATTATCCTTGTTCATTCTAGAATGATAAACTTTCTTCACTGTGTCCAAAGAATGCATGTTGAGAATTTTGGACATCATATTACACTGTTTACTCATATTAGGATTACCACTGACGTAAATCAGAAACAATCATCCCACCTCCTCATCCTGAGACCTGTATCCTTCACTTCAGTGCAGGACTTTAAATTTATCTCTTTTAAATCTCATTTTACTATATTTAACCCGACTTTGAAAAATGGTTTTGGTCTTTACTGGGTCCTAAATCATTTTTTGGTCTTTATTTGCAAATCACATATCTGGTAAAGGATTGGGTCCTAAATCATTTATGGGAGCTCTGGTAGCATAGTGGCTAAGGCAGTTGACTGCTAACCAGAAGGCTGGTGGTTCAAACCCACCAGCCACTCCTCAGAGGGAAGATAGGGCAATCTACTTCTGTAGTGATACTGCCTTGGAAACGCAAGGTGTAGTCACTATGAGTCGGTCTTACTTGATGGCACATAACAACAACAACAAATCATTTATAACCACTTCTACCTTTCTATCATCCACATATTTGGCATACCTGCCTCTCACATTTTTCATATGAATCATTGATAAAGTTATTTGATATGAGAGAATCATGGCACCTCTCAGTTGCCACTCATCTATGGATAAATACCCATTGCATATGCTTCTGAAAAAATTAAAATGTAGCTAACTGAGTGATCATCTCCTCCTTATTTATTTCTCCATTTAATTGAGCTCTTTAGACAGACCAAATCTATTAAATTTTCTTGTCCTGCCAAAGAAAGAAAAATAGATTAATCTGATTATTATTAATGCACCCATGCTAACTCCTGCTAGTAAAACTATGTCTCCACAATATTTCCCTATTTTGGAAGCTTATTGACATTGATGGGTGGCTCACAGTATGTTGTTACCTGCTATTCTTATCTTCTTCTCTGTTTTGGAAACAAGAAAGACATTTGGTGGGTCTGCAATTCTCCAGCTTCTCCCTTAGTCTTCCCATTTCCTCGCTGGATCACCTCACATTTACTTTTTTCTCAGTTACAGGAGTTCTGCCTGTCAGAAGACTAGAGCTTGATTAGAGAATTTAGATGTTCTCTTCACATTTCTTCATATGTCTGAGTTTTCAATCCCCTCCTACCAGAGTTTGTGAAGCACTATTCATTCTGGAAAACACCTTCAACAGAAAAGATGAGGTAAAATAAGTAGTGTAGACTTTCACTAGGAGCTCTGGTACATAGTGCCTAAAACACTTGACTGCTAACTGGAAGATTGGCTGTTCAAACCCACCAGCTACTCCTCGGAGGGAAGATTGGGCAACCTACTTCCATAGTGATACCACCTTGGAAATACAAGGAGGTGGAGAACTTCCTTCTCTCCCTAGAGTTATCCAGGGTAGAGCTGATTGTAGCCCTCAGGAGTACAATCACCTTTTAGTGTCTCCGAATCTTTAAGATCTTTCCCACAAAAACCCAACTGCAGGAAACATTTCTGTGATTTTTTTTTTCCCCAAAAGCCCTTGAACCCTAGCCCCAATTTAACATTTGGGCAGAGCTCAGCAGTGATGAAATATACACAAATTAAGTATGTCTGGTATGACCACATTTTCTTGGTGCTTTATGGAATCATGAGGTTTTAAAAACCACCAGTCCAGATCAGATTTTCCTTGTTTGTGGATGAATATGGAATGTGGGGTGGAATCATAGAATCACAGAATGTTCGAGCTGAAAGACTTAGAGTTCAGCTAGTCCAATCCTTTATTTTACAGAATCAAAAGCTTCATTGCCTGTTGGCTATTATCTGGTAACTTCAGGCACTCTCTGATCTTACATTCCTTGGTCCCCATCCAGACCCAGGTCTAAGATACACTGTACTCCTAGAGAAATGCATTCCACTTGGATAAAAGCAAAATAAAACAAAAGCCCAGCCACCTATTTGACTAGCAGACAGGAGTATAAATATGCAGTTGTGAGGGTGCATCAGTGATCAGCTATGCTGTGGTTCAGTAAAATGAGACTTACTTAGGTAGCCCTTGGGGTTTCCCCTAAGGTCATGTATTTGAGTTCCTTCAAGGTTTCTGGCATCCAGTAATAAAGGCTCTTGATGATTTATTTTATGTATTTATTTATTCAACTGCAGTCCAGGCAGAATATTCTAGGTGTAGGGAAATTTGACATATTAAAAATATAGGGCTGCTTTACCTTGTTTATCCTTAGAAAATTTCTGTGAAGGAAGTTCAAGGCTCTCTCAAAAAAGAAAGTGTGTAGTTAGGTTTGGTGCTGCTCTTGGCTTCTCAAGAATAAGATTTATGGCAGATCTACAGAACCGCCACGGTTTGGAGTTCTCACAACTAAGGATGAGTGGGTGTTATTTGAGAAGATAGCGTCAGCTGGAGGAAGGCAAGGCTACCGAGCTCTGTTGTTTATTTCACTTCTCTGAACTAGTTTACTGGAGAAGCTTCTGGGTCCACAGTATATTGGTCCTTTTGATTAATTTCCTTGCAATTGTGCCTCTCAAACACAAAATTCTTACTTTTAATTTTCGTTTCTTTCTTTACAGAGTCAAATGTAGGAAGTTAATCCTGTTTATGCTGCTCTGTCTCTCCCTTTGGGAGCAAGCTAAATCATTATCCCTGGGGCATGAATCTCTCATTTGAGTAAAACTCAAGTGCATGACAACTCTAGTTGCTGAGATAGAACAAGTGTTTTTTTGTGTCACCCTTTCTAAAATCTTATCTCCAGGGTTAAGTGGAAGAGCTAAACTATCAAAGTGCTTTAGAGTCACTGTTGTCTTAGTTCCCTAAAGCTGTTGTAAAGAAAAAAAAAAAAAGGCACAATATGAGTGGCTTTAAAGAAAAGAATTTAATTGCCTCGTGGTTATATAGGCTACAAGTCAGGGCATTGGTAGGGCAGGTAAGATCCTTCCTGTCTCTTTCATGTTCTTGTAGTCCCTGACATTTCTTGACATTTCATCTTCACATCTGTCCTTGTCCTGTTTCTGTTTCCTTGTCTTATCTCCCCTATTATAGGACAATACTCAGAAGCCATTGAGATCTATTCACTTCTGTATAACCTCCTTAATTTAACATATACAAAGATAATATATACAAAGAAAAGCTCTATCTTCCCAAACAAATGGAGAGTTTGTATATGAGAGTTTGTATGTGTGGTTGTGTGGTGTCTAAGTGTGTGTGTGTGTGAGTGTATGCATGTGATGTGTGTGTGCATGTGCATAGCATGTGAGTATATACTTGTGTGTGTAGTATGTGCATGTGTGCAAATGTGTGGTGTGTGATTGTACATGATGTGTGTGCATATGTGTGGACTAGGGCTAAACTTACAATGACAGCATACATATTTCTATGGCATACCTTTACTAGTAGTCTGTGAAGCTGACCACATTTCTCCTCAGAGCTCCCTTTTGGAGTTCTTGGACATAATCTTGTAATTCCTCCCTTATGCTCGGGTTCTTCAGCCCCTGTTGAATGTGAATGTTCTGCTGGTTGCCCTTGTGTGTGGTCCTTACCATTCTCTGCCACCCAAGTTTTGTCAAGAGCCAAACTACACCATTCACAATGATACTCTCTGGACTTGGCCTCATTTTCTCAGTTTTCCAAGGAGACAGTTTAATCTGATACATAAACATGAAGTAAGGAACATTTGTACATTTTACCAGCAGGTCACCTATTGCCTTTTAACCTAAAGGAATGTCTCCAAGGATGAAGGGGCAAGAGCCAGGGATTGCTTCCCCCTTGGTGAGCTTGGCTTTGGGCCTGCCCATAGCCTGTTCCAGAGCAGTGATACTTAGACTGTGCACTTGGACTATATGTGGCTTTTCATGATCACTGTGGTTTCTAGAGTCTGTTCTTGACATTTCATTATGCTGGGCCTTGAAGGGCATCAGTAGTTCTAGGACTTTTCTGGTTAGGGGTGCTTGTGAATAAGCCTCCCAAGTCAGAAGACGAGAGGAACTCCCATTAAAAAAACAAGCTTTTGCAATGTTGATTCAATTCCCAAAGTCAATTGAAATATATGTTGACCTTTCCTTAGGAAAAACAAAAGTAGAACAAGAGGTTGTTTATCATACATCAAAACTATCAAAACAGTAATTCTTATTAATGTACTCATCTCCCTCTCCACTTCTCCCAAAATAAAGGAGCCATATTTATATTTCAGCAGGACTTGCTTGGATGCTAGGAACTTCATCTAATGAAAATCCCATGCTCCAGGCTGAGTTGGAGGGAGCATCTCTAATGGCTCAGACCCAGGCCTTCGAGGCAGGAGATGGACACCGTGGTGCTTGGTTTGAGGTGGAATATCTGGAAAAAGCATTGGTTACATTTTTGTAAACCTTGGCTAATGAGTCCCAGTCGGCAGAGGCGGAACTGAACGCCACACAAGCAGCAGACCATCAGCTCGCCTCTTGTGAATGTTGAGAAGATGTCAATGGAATCATTTCTTGTCTTTTCATGTAACCTGGCAGCAGCTAATTTCCCCCTTAATTGGTTGCAACACCATTAATTTAAAACAAAGCCTTTGGTTATTTTCTTAAACACGAATTGTGGCAGAGTTGCAGAATCCCAGAATTTATTTTCAAAATGTGCATATTGAAAGAAAAAACAAAACAAAACAAAAACCTGTTTAGGAATTTTTTTTTTTTTTGTAGTGGAGTCTGATATTACCCTCACTTTCAGTGTTTCTTAAAAGAAAACATGATGACAGAAGAAACATGTTTCATCTTTGCTAGGTCCTGCCCCTTTGTTATAACAACAATTATTTAATACTTTGAAATTTACAATGAGTTTGGTTATGCAGAATCTGCAGTGGAGGTCTTTACTAGGATTAGAGAAACAAAAGAATCATAGAGTAAAATTGCAGAATATTAATGATTAATGGTCAAATACTTGTAGTCTAGCATTTCTTGAATTGTATTCTGTAGAATGTTAGTTTTGAGAAATAATCTTTGAAAATAGGGTTCCAATATCAAATAAACTTGTTGGAACATGGGACACTATTTCTCCTACTAAAGATTTATAGTGCATATTAATATATTATAGGATCTGAGAATTTCTAAATTGGAAAAAAAATAGTGTTCAGTTTGCTTAAAGCAGCAATTTTATTTGATTATGTAAACCTTTCCATCTCTGCCTCTCCCTCTCTCTTTCCCTCTCTCTCTCTCTTTTTTTTTTTTTTAACACTTAAGGAAAACGTGACCTTAAAGTTACTGCTAATTAGTGGTAAATCTGATCTCATGATCTCAGCCTCAAGGTCATTACATAACTTTACAAAGTTTGTGAAATACTGCCCTCTGTGACTCACAACTGATGACTTGTGGAACTGTGACTAGGCCACGAGTCTGTGGTCTGTGCTCTGTAAGGATTTAATTTGCGAAGTCATTATCCTGAATATAATGAGCTCCCGGTGAATCCCCAGACGGAGAAGGATGCAATTGCAGCCTATGCATTGGGCCCACAGAAAGAAGTATTGATGACTGCAATGCATTTGGCCTCCTACAACTGAGGGAGTTGGGTTCTGCTGCCCACAGGTGAATATCGAGCCTGGATGGCTAGTGAATGTCAGTCAAGGCAAGTTGATGAAGAGGTGAAGTATGACTTCTGACATGTTCTGTGTTCTTCTTTCACATAGTTTTTAAAGTCCCTTCACATTGCCAATATCTTTTTTTTATAAAAAGTATATTCTTATTCATATTTTTATTCATGTTGTTGTAGAGTTTATTCAAACTCATAGTTACCCTATAAAACAGAGTAGAACTTTCCTGAAGGGTTTCCTAGGCTGAAATGTTTATAGTAGAAGACTTTTGTTCATACTAAAGTGCAAATGATTGATAACTGCAATTAAAGCATTCACTCTGAGAGTACATTTTAAGGTAAGTATGTGGGGGAGAATTTATAGAAAGGTAAATTAAATCTTAAAACCTTATTCATAGGCAGATTATCTATTTCATGTTTGATTAAGGGGTGGTACAGTAGTTAAGGTGAAAGGTTGATGATTCAAACTCAGCAGCTGCTCTGTGGGATAAAGATGTGACTGTCTGCTTCCATAAAGATTTATAGCCTTAGAAACCCGATGGGACAGGACAGTCTTACTTTGATTAGTAGGGTCACTATGAGTTGCAATCAACTTGATGGCAATGAGTTTGGTTTGGGTTTGGGATCCCAAAATATACATCTCTTGTCCTCCCTAATAGACTGTATTTGCCTTGGCATTTTAGTTTAAAATTTCTGATAAAGTACCTATTTTCACAAGATGGGCTAGCCTTGGTGAGTCCCTAGGGTTGGTGCAATTTGATTATTTTCACATGACCCCAATCATCTGTTGCTCAAATAAGTTGAAGAGCATATGACATGTTGCTTAGTCTCACACACTCATTCATTCCACAACATTGAGTAGTTTTCACGTGCCACAATTGGGGCAAGGACACAGGGAAACAGAAGTACATTGAAGTCATGACTTTGGCCTTGAGGAAGTTACATTAAGAGAGGAAATTCACACATTCAGGTGAGTAGGTGATTCAATGAAGACTTGATAATTTCAATAATGGAACTATGCACTAGTTATGATGGGAGTTGATTTTCATATCAAAATGTTTTGGGTTCCTTTGATAATAAAGTTGATTATATCTGATAAAAGTTTCTACAGAAGTCAAATTCCATGTTATTCTTTACCATTCATCTAGGCCAAAGTCATGGGTGGTGCTTAAAATATAGATGAGTTGCCTGAATGATGTGGTATGG
>NW_006921730.1:6627864-6629544 GCF_000298275.1 Orycteropus afer afer
AATTGGTTTCCTTTTCTTTGTTGAAGAGGGTCCGTGCAGTCCTTCTGCCTAGTCTGCCATCTTGCAGGAACTCTCTATCATTATTTTAA
This sequence comes from Orycteropus afer afer, assembly GCF_000298275.1. Classification (NCBI taxonomy): domain Eukaryota; kingdom Metazoa; phylum Chordata; class Mammalia; order Tubulidentata; family Orycteropodidae; genus Orycteropus; species Orycteropus afer. The sequence continues at coordinate 6,627,954 of NW_006921730.1, forward strand.
AGATCACGATTTCGGTGAAAATTTACAGAGTAAATTGGTTTTCCATTGAAAAATAAGTGCACATTTTGTTTTGTGACACTCATTGCAATTCCCCACAATGTAATAGCATTCTTCCCACTTCCTCCCTACGTTTACCATTTCCCTTCATCCTTCTTTCCAATCCCATTCTGCCTTCTGAGATTCATTCCTGCTCAAACGATGCTATTTGCTCTCCTATGGTTAATTGCTCTAATAAGTGCATACCCTTTTTATATTACTCTCCACCTTATAGTATTGTCTATTGTGTCTCTGATTTTCTTCACTCTTCTTTGCTCCAGATGAAGAGAGACCAATACTTGCACCTTAGATGGCCATCTACAAGATTTTAAGACCCCAGTCACTACTCATAATGCCTTCTAGTTTCACCCATGTTATGAAGTGTATTGCAGATTCATAATTATTCTTTAATGCTGCATACGATTCCATTGTGTATATGCACCATAGTTTGTTTATTCATTCATCCGTTGATGGGCACTTTGGTTGTTTCCATTTTTTGCTATTGTGAGCAAGACTGGAGTGAACATTGGTATGCATATACCAGTTCATGTTACAGCTCTTATTTCTCTAGGATATATATCTTGTAGTGGAATGACAGGATCATGTGGCATTTCTATCTCTCACTTTTAAAGTAAGTGCCATACTCTTTTTCACGTGGTTGTACCATTTTACAGTCCTACCAGCAGTGTATGAGGGTTCCAATCTCTCCAAACCCTTGCTAACATTTATTCTTTTCTGTTCTTTTGAACTGTGAATTAACACTGGGGTAGAAAATATCTCATTGTTGTTTTGATTTGCATCTTTCTAAAGGCTAATGATCATGAGCCATTTCTTCCTGTGTTTGTTAGCCATCTGAATGTCTTCTTTGGTGAATGTCTGTTCATGTCTTTGACTAATTTTCTTAAACTGCTGCTATATTCCTTTGTGACTACTTGACTGCCTTATTAAATTTTGGGCCGTTCTCTTCCTATAGACAGAGAGCGGAAAGCACAACACTTACTTGGGATAGTCTAAACAAGCTGACTAACACTCCTTGCTGATAGCAATTGCCAAACCTAACTGCTCTGTAATCAGGAGGCTGCTTATCTGCAGGTGCAAGACGACCCATGGCAGCCACCATTTTGCTCAAATAAAAGAAAATGTCTTTCCGTGCAGAGTATAAGACCAGAAGAGATGACCACTTGGTTTCCAAAAAAGGATTATTCTAGGGTCTGGAAGAGGAATGCTAATCAGCTTCCAAAAAAGGATAACTTTGAGGCCCATGCCCCTAATTCACTGGTCATGCAACTTCTGCATCTTGCCTCCTGTACCTGCTGTGTGTAGAATAGAGTTCAGCTCAGCTAGTGTGCTGTCCACCTGGCTGATGTGCTGCTGCTCAGTGTTTCATTAAAGGCTTGCTTTTAAAATCTATCTGTCTCTGAGCAATTCTTTCTCAGCAGAAGACAAGAATTCACTAAAGCTATGAAGAACTGTATTCCAACAAATTTGAAAATCTGGAGGAAATGGACAGTTTTCTAGAAACACACCACTTACCTAAACTAACACAGACTGAAGT
>NW_006921730.1:6633734-6641319 GCF_000298275.1 Orycteropus afer afer
AAGGATATCCAATTTTGCCATCATTTGTTAAAGAGACTATCTCTTCCCCATTTAATGGATTTCAGCCCTTTGTCAAAGAACAGCTGTCTACAGGAGGCTAGATAGATACTTCTGGATTCTCAGTCCTGTTCCATTGGTCTGTGTGTCTGTCATTGTACCAATACTAAGTGGTTTTGACTACTGTGGTGGTATAGTAGGTTTTGAGATTGGGGAGTGTAAGGCCTTGCCCAAGGGGCAAGGAGGTAGCATCTTCTTACCTCCTTTAACCCCACAAGAGGACGACAGAATCACCATCAGCAGCCCAAGGCCTATTCCTGCAAGGCCAGACATGCTGCCTCCTTCCAGCCCTTTTCCCAATCCTGACACCAACGCTCCTCCAGCAACATCCACCACTTCTCTGCTGGGTTTGATAATTTACTGCAGTGGCCACACAGAACTCACAGATTATGGGGTTTATTAGGGAAGAAACAGTCTACAATTGAAGTTAAGGAACATGCTCAGTCTCTTTCAGTCCACTGTCTCTCAACCAACAGTGTCTCACAGTCTCTCTCCCAGCAGTGCATGTCTCTCAGTGTCTCTCTTAGCTATGTGTGTCTCTTGCATCTCTCTATCATCAATAGATGTCTCTTAGGAGTGTGTTTCTCTCAGCAGCACATCTTTCTCAGTCAGGGTCAGAGACTACTGCCTCTACAAGGGCTCCTTTTGAGCCTGGCAGAGTGACCTCTAACAGACCCCAACATCAGAATTCTATACCCCTGAGAGAGAGAGAGAGCGAACTTCCCAGAAGATTGTTTCATGCTGGTTCAACAGAAATGCCCCAGGTTGATAACTTTAGCAATCAGGAGCTACTCAGTTATTCTCAGCAAATTCCACCATGGGGTTTACAAAGACTTATGGCTAGAAAAGCCATACCAGGTAATTTACTACACCACAGGCCTCCTACATTCTTCTTCTTCTTTAATAGTGCTTTGCTTATTTAAGGTCTTTTTCTTTTCATACATTATTGGTAATTAGTTTTTCCATCTCTTTAAAGAAAGATGGTGGAATCTGGATTAGGAGTAGCATAATCTCTGTGAATCACTTTGGGTAATATTATTTTCACAATGTTAAGTCTTCCTATCCATGAGGATGGTATATTCTTCTATTTTTATAGGTACCTTTTTGTTTCTTGTAGTACTATTTTTTTTTTTTTTAAATTTTCTTTGTAAAGGTCTTTTATGTCACTGGTTAGATTTATTCCTAAGTACTTCGTCTTTTGGGTGGCTATTGTAAATGCTGTCCCACCCCCCCCCTTGATTTCCTTTTCACAGATCTCTTTATGGGAACACACACTACTGAATACATGGGGTCAGGAGTGATGTTACTTAGCATAGAGGTGGAGCAAAGAGGCACTTGCTCAGCTGGATCACAGAAAAGAAGAAAAGAAGAGGTCAAGGGGAAGAGGAAGTAAAAAGGAAAAAGAGAAAAACAGACAAGGAGAAAAAAACTTGCACAAATGTTGTCTGCCAAACACAGCTACAGCAGGAACATAATACTCACAATGGGGGACCACGCACCACTGTCCATGGAAGGGAGAGGGTGTATGCTGACTGCATAGGGGAGGCAGGTGCCCACTCCATGGGATCAAAAAACAAAAACAAAAAATGAGGGTGAAGAAGAAGAAATAAAAAAAAAGAAGAGGAAGAAAACAGGGAGGAGAAGAGGGAAGAATTAAGAGGGAAAAAAGAAAGAAAGAATCAGGGAAAGCAAGCAAGCAGTACAGTAATGGTGGAAGTGTCACTAACCAAACAATGCTGTGTAGGATCACAGTATTTGCTCTGTGGAAGGGCACACCACTGACAAGAGAGAGATGGGGTGGATGCTACTAACTGCATGGGCAGTGGGGTAGGGGATCCCACTTTTCAGGATCCCCTAAAAAAGTAAAAGGACTAGGGAAAAGGAAGAAAAGAAAGGAGGGAACTAAAAAAGAAAGAAAAACAAGGGATGGGTGTATGGAAGAACCAAGCAGAAAGTTAAAGAAAATTTTGGGAAAAAGCAGCACAGTACTGGCAATAGGGAAATTTGACCTGACACTGGGTAAAAGGGGGTTGTGGGGACCACACTCTGGTCACTGGGATGTTGTACAAAGTAAGGACAGAGGTTACACCCCTCTGGTCACCTGATCATTGATGTAGATGTTAGTGCAGACCTGGGCAAGTACAGCTGGTTATCTGGTTCCTGCTCTGATTAGAATGCTGCTTGCTATAATTCAAAATGGCCATGTTGTGCTGCTTGGTAGGTTACCACACCTTGTGCACTGTTTTCATTTGCTCTCTTCTTCTCATTGATATCTTGTCTACTTCTTCATCTTTTTCTTTGAAATTCTGGGATCCAGGATTGTTATTTGTAGTCATTTCCCTTGTTCCTTCACTCTTTGTTTTAGAGGGTCTGGATAGTGTATCTGCTTACTCTACCATCTTGGATTCTTTTCCTAAAATTTTTCTACACTTAATTACAAAAAGTTAGAGTTATCAATAGATAAATTTGGGTAATCCCTATCTTTATCATAACTGCAGAAATAGCTTGAGAAGCATTTATATGGCTGATATATCATCAAGATTCTTTCCTCTAATTTCTTCAGTCTGGGCTACTCCTTTTGGTTGTTGAACTTGTATTTTATTACAGCCATTTCTGAGGGAGGTAACAGAGCATCTAGTCTACAACAAAAGCTCCATTTTTTTATGACATTTCCAGAAGAAGTTAAAAATCTTCTTTGTTTCAGTAACAGGCTAAAATCATGTACAATTCCAGAACAATGCTATTGTTCTTAAAAATATTAAGATTTTCCTGAAGAAATTCTGACATTTGAAGACTTAAGTAGAAGTTGTAGCAGTGTATCCAACTTAATAGTGAGGATTAGCAGGACTAAATTTTAAAAAGGAGCCATCCACAAACAAAACTAAATCAGGATTAGTTAAAGGGGTCTCTTTTAAGTCTTTCTGAAGGATAAAACATTATTCAGTCAAGTCTAGACAATCATACATAACATAATTGTTCTTACTAGTTGTGGGTGGAAGAGCAGCTAGATTTAAACAGGTATGGAATATAGTCTAACAATAGATGCAAGCAGGAGGAGAACTTCATAGGAGGTGAGCCTAATGGCAGAAAGATATTTTATCAAAGCAGAATTAAGTAAGAAAGTCTGCATGGGAGCATTTAGACATCTAAAAAGTTTCCAAGCACCACATCTGTTATGGTTTCCACTAGTTTGGCAGTAGCAGCCACAACCATAATGCAGGGAGGGTATCCACTGGGTACAAGGTCAAGCTGTAGGCTATATCAACCTATAGGTCTTTATCATCCTCCATGTTTTGAGTTAGTATGCCTAAAGAATTTTCAGATACTTCATGTGCAAATAAAGAAAAACCTATGTGGTAACTAGGGAAACCTAGAGTTGCTCATATGCAAGTTTAAGGTAAAGCTGATGAAAATTAAAACAAGTTCACAACAGCCAAAATATGACCTTGATTATATCTCACTTGAATTTAGAGACCATCACAAGAATAGATTTGACACATTGAACACCAATGACCAAAGACCAGGTGAGTTGTGGGATAACATCAAGAACATCATACATGAAATAAACATAAGGTCATTAAAAGAGAGGGAAGGAAGTAAAAAACAAAATATATGTCAGAGGAGACTCTGAAACATGTTTATGAATGGAGAGTAGCTAAAGCATGGATTACACCTCAACATAAAGAAAACAAAAATCCTCACAAGTGGACCAATAAGCAACATGATGATAAACAGAGAAAATATTGGAGTTGTCAGTGATTTTGTTTTATCAACACCCATGGAAGCAGCAGTCAAAAAATCAAACATCGGATTACACTGGGCAAATCTGTTGCAAAAGACCTCTTTAGTGTTAAGGAACTGTGGTGTAGTAAATTACTTAATGTGGTTTTTCTAACCATAAGTCTTACTAAACGTCGTGGTAGAATTTTCCATGAGTAACTGAGGAACTCCTGATTGTTAACATTATCCACCTGGGGTATTTCTGTTGAGAGTGGCACAAAGCAATCTTCTGGGAAGTTCTCTCTCTCTCAGGTGTTTAGAATTCTGATGTTGGAATTGGTTAGTTTGCCACTCTGCCAGGCTCAAAAGGAGCCCTTCTAGAGGCAGAAAGAATCTCTCTAACTGCTGATTGAGAAAGACATGTTGCTGAGAAAGAGACACTGAGACATGCATTGCTGCGAGTGAGACACAAAAGTCATGCATTGCCGAGAGAGACACCAAGAGACATGTGTTGCCGAGAGACTGAGAGATACTGTTGGCTGAGAGATGGCGAGACTGAGAGAGACTGAGCATTTTTCCTGAACTTGAATTGTAGCCTGGTGCTTTCCTAATAAACCCCATAGTCTGTGAGTTCTTTGTGGCCACTGCAGTGAATTATTGAACCCAGCAGAGAGGTGGTGGGTGCTGTGCGAGGAACGGTTGATGTCAGGGTTGGTGAAAGGGCTGGAAGGAGGCAGCATGTCTGGCCTCATAGGGATAGGGCTTGGGCTACTGATGGTGGTTCTGTCTTCCTCTTGTGCAGTTAGGGAAGTCAGAAGATGCAGCCTTCCTGCCCCTTTGCCAGGAACAAAGATGTCTCTTTGAAGACTAAAGTGTACCTATCCCAAGACATGGTATTTTCAATTGCTTTATATGAATGTGAAAGCTGGGCAATGAATAAGGAAGACCAAAGAAGAGTTGATGCCTTTGAATTGGGGTGTTGGTGGAGAAAATTGTAAATACTATGGACTGCCAGAAGAATGAACAAATCTGTCTTGGAAGAAGTACTGCCAAAATGCTCCTTAGAAATGAAATGGCCAGACTTTATCTCATCTACTTTGGTCATGTTGTCAGAAAGGACCAGTCCCTTGACAAAAGTAGATGGTCAGGGAAAAGGGAGAAGACCCTCAACAAGAAGGATTGACACAGTGACTGGAATGATGGGCTCAAGCATAGAAAAGATTGTGAGGATGGTGCAGGATTGTGCTGTATTTTGTTGTATTGTACATAGGGTTGTTATGAATTAGAGCTGACTGGATGACACTAATGACAACACAGATGCCCAGTCCAATGCCTTTTGTCAGGACAAACTCTGATGCATAATTTACACTCCAGATCTCCCTTTGGGATCAAGCTAAAGCTGGAACTTCACACCTTTGCTTAGGGGTTTCCCCTTTCCTGTCTTGCTTTTCCATTTGCTTTTAAGTGAATCTTCCTCTCAGGATCTGATTCAGGAACCCCAGGCCTATGACACTCAGTTATATTTTTATTGGTCTGTTGTTGTATTTAGATGCCATCAAGTAGATTTCTGTCATAGCAAACCTATGTACAACAATATGAAATACTGCCTGGTTCTTTACAATCCTCACAATCATTGCAATTTTGAACTCACTGTTGTAGCCACTGTGTCAATACCCTCATTGAGGGTCTTCCCCTTTTTCACTGGTCATCTACTTTTATAAAGCATAATGTCCTTCTCCAGGGACTGGTATCTCCTGATAATGTGTCAAACAAGTTAGCCTACTATCAATAAATCAAAACAACAACTAAAACAAGCTTATTGCTGTCAAGTTGATTCTGACTCATAGTGACAGTGTAGGACAGAGTAAAACTTCCCCATATGGTTCCAAAAATTGTAATGTTTATGGAAACAGACTGACACATCTTTTCCCTGTTGTGTAGCTGGTGGGCTCAAACTGCTGACTTTTCATTAGCACCAAAGCTCTTAACCGCTGTGCAATCAAGGTTCCTTATTATCAATGAAGAAGGAGCGTATTTAAGAAAATACCATATTCTGCCTTAAGTATACATTGACTCATAATATCTTGTTGTTTCAGTGAGATCACACATATAAAGACTCCTTGTACAATGTTAAGAGCTATAGAAACAGGAAATACTGTGATAGTTAAAGTTGTGTGTTAACTTGGTTTGACCATGATTCTTAGTGGTTTAAGTGGTTGTGGTGTGGTCATTTCCATGATGATATCTGATGTATATGCTTTGGGCAGCCAATCTGTTGAAAGGGAGTTTCCTTGGGGGTGCTTCCAATATATGTACATATGGACGTCCTGGGAAAATTAGAGGACCTTCTGTGGATCTGGGTCCTGTTATGCTGCCTACAACTATCCTATGAGCCAACAATCCACTATTTTGCCTGCTGATCTTGTATCATCATCTGCTGAAGTCAGCAGCCTGTTATAGTGCCTGCCAATCTTAAGCTCCTCAGCCCCTGCAGCTGCGTAAATCAGAAAAAGTCTCCAGCTTGACATTTGATCCAGGAACTTGGAACTTGCCAGCCTCTATAACATTTTTTTTTTCTCTCTCTATAAACTTTACTGGTTTTGTTTCTCTAGAGAACCTGGCCTAAGACATTTGGTACTGGGAGTGGTTCTAGAGAGAGAAAATCATAAGGATGAATTTCTTAAATTGATTCTCACCAATTCTGTCTTGGTTCTCTAATTTGATTAGTCATAAAGGCACTGATGACTCTGCTTCCATTTGCAAAGAGGGTCCTTCTAATCCTTGCCTTGAGTTGGTAACATTACACAAAATAGCATGACAAATAGATCAAGTATTTTTGAGGAGTGAGGCTCTGAGTGATCACATGTTTGATACTTTTCTGCAATTTTATTAGCATAAGGAGTATAAGGAAGCTGGTTGGTTTGTCCTTCTTATGCTAGATAAAGTAATAAAAGAGCCAGATGATCTCAGGCTGCTGAGTAACAGTTCAAGCACTACATAAAAGACCTCAATATTTCCCCTTGCACCCTGAAAGAAGGCCTTATTTCTTTTAGTAACAGAGTAGATATTGCCAAAAACCAAACCCTGAGTCTTATTGTAAGGGTGGTTGAATTACAATGACAACTGAATTGCCAACCCAGAATGGTGTCTGAAGTTAAAGTTAGGGCATTGATTGGGAAGAAATGGGATCCTGAACCTGAGATGGAGCTATATAGGTAAACAGTCAGAAAGATGGGGACATGTTATTGTTAAGTGCCGTCAAGTTGTCTCTGATTCATAAAGACCCTATGTACAGCAGAATGAAACACTGCCTGGTCCCGTGCCAACTCCATAACCGGCTATACCTGAGCCCATCACTGTAGCCACTGTGTCAATCCATCTTGTTGAGGGCTTTCTCGTGTTTTGTTGACCTTCCACTTTACCAAGCATGATATCCTTCTCCAGGGAATGGTCTCTTACAACATGACCAAAGTAGGTGGGATGAAGTCTGGCCATTCTCACTTCCAAGGAGCATTCCAGCTACACTTTTTCCAGGACAGATTTGTTAGTTCTTTACTTTCATTGTTCTTTGCCAGCATCAAACTCGAAAGCATCAACTCTTCTTCGGTCTTCCTTATTCATTGTCCAGCTCTCATGTGTGTATGTGGAGACTGAGAATTCCATGGCTTGTGTCAGGCACACCTTAGTCCTCAAGGAGACATCTTTGCTCTCCAGCACTTGAAAGAAATCTTTTGCAGCCAGTTTGCCCAGTGCTACACATTGACATTAGAAGATGTACAGCATTGGGAAGGTCAACTGCGAAGGAACT
>NW_006921730.1:6662766-6666847 GCF_000298275.1 Orycteropus afer afer
GTTGGTGAAAGGGCTGGAGGGAGGCAGCATGTCTGGCCTTGCAGTAATAGGCCTTGGGTTACTGCTGGTAATCCTGTCTTCCTCTTGTGAGATTAGAGGAGGTCAGAACATGTAGCCTCCTTGCCATTTTTGCACCACCCCACTGGAGCCCCCAAATTATCTTGAATCCCTCCTGTCAACAGCACCATCCCTCCCATCTGAAGAGATTACTATAAAACCATTATCCCTTCTGCCTCCATTTGATGGGATTAATTCAACTGTTCCTAGAGGGTTGTTATCTGTGGCCGATGCCATGTGTGGTGGTTATGTTTGTGTGTTAACTTGGCAGGGCCTGGTTGAGTGGATGAGCAGCTGGTGGTAGTTATCCCTCATGATGAGACTGGCAATCAACTCCATGGTGGAATCTACCACAAATAGCTGAATAGCTGCTTTGGGTATGTGGTCTGCTTCCCATTTCTAAAAAGCAGCTTTGGGAATGGTCTTTAGTTTATGACATGCTTGGACCCTTCATGTAGCCATGCCACTGTTCACCAGCCTGCCATGTTTTGCTGACCTTGGGACTTACAATGGACTTGAATTAATGTCCTGCTGTGTGGTTTGGTAACATTGGTACTGTGCCATTTTATTTGTCAACCTTGGGCTTGTTAGCCTAAGCAGCCAGTACCTGCCTGAGTGAAGAAAGGTCTCTAGCTTCAATGGGCAAGGAGCAAGAGGCAGAGCTGAAGCCCAAGTTTGAAGGCCTTTCACACAGCCCCTAGAGCCTGGCACTTTGAACTCGGACTTAAAGCCTCCAATCTATGAGAGAATAAACTCATGTTTGTTAAGGCATCCCATTTGTGGTATATTCTTGTCAGAGTGGCACTAGATAACCAGAACACCATGCAAGACATTGCTGAATGTTTTCAGGAATGACCCAAACCACCTATTGTTTCTTCTAGACCTATAACATGACTTAAGTCCAGGTGAGCCCCAAAAGGTGAAGTACAAAGTGTAACCAAGGAAGTGGTATACTACAACTGAAAAGACCTGCTTGATTTTGCTAACATTTACAGACAGAAACTGGAGAATATGTGTGGGAATGGTGATTAATGTTGTGGGATAATGGTGTAAGGAATGTAACATCGGGTCAGTCTGAATTTATTGATTTAGGCTCACTAAGCATGGATACTTCATTTACTGTTTCAGCTAAGAGGTTAGGAAAAGATATAATTTTTTATTTGGTTGGCTTAGTGAAGCATGGATTATGGAGTAGCCTACATTAGTCAAATTGAAATACCAGTCCTGCCTTGCTATAATGTAAAAGAAGGAATCCAAAGGTTTAGGGAAGTTGTCATATTAGAATGGTTTTATCAGATTAGATTTATAGACCCAGAAATGGAGAGCCCAGAGGACACACCTTTAACCGCTACTGTGAGGAACAAATTTGTGAAGGGAGCCCCAGCATCTTTGAAGTCTGCTGTCATTGCTGTTTTATATAAGCCAGATTTGACAGTGGGAACTATCCTAATTGAATTAAGACACTTAACTACAATGGTGCTGATTGGACCCTGTGGACAAAGACAAGGTGGGTGTGGTTACTATAATGGACAGCAGGGTCAAAGCAGTAATCAGAATAATCTTGCTCGTGTGGACTTATGGCATTGGCTACTTAGTCATGATATTTCTAGGAGTGAAATACATGGGAAACCAACTAAATATTTACTTGATCTGTATAAACAGACGGATTCTAGGTCACATGAATGACAGTCTAGATTGAATTGCCAGAATACAGAGTCATGGCCCCTTAATCAATCACCAGACATAAGCCAGTTTACAGATCCACAGTACTTTGAATGAAGGGGAGGCCATGTCCCTTGAGTAAGGACCCCACTACATTGCCAAATATTTTTACTGTTAATCTTTCTCCCAGAATTTCTCAAAGAGATCTGAAGCCTTTTATGAGAATGACTGTTCACTAGGGAAAAGGAAATAATCAGACTTTTTGGGGATTACTGGATACTGGCTCTGAATTGACAGTAATTCCAAGAGAGCTAAAACATCACTTTGGCTCACCAGTAGAATGGGGGGATATGGAGGTCAAGTTATTGATGGAGCCTTAGCTCGGGTTAGCCTCACAATGGTTCAGTGGGACCCCAAAGCCATGGTATAGCGATTTCCCCAGTTCCAAAATGCATAATTGGAATAGATACAATCAGCAATTGGCAGAACACCCACATTTGGTCCCTGACATGTGAAGTAAGGGTTATTTTGGTAGGAAAAGTAAAATGGAAGCCATTAGAACTTCTTCTATCTAGGAAAATAGTAAACCAAAAGCAATACCACATCCCTGGATGGATGGCACAGGTTATTGACACCCTCAAGGACTTGAAGGATGCAGGGTTAGTGATTCCTACCACATCTTCATTTAACTTGCCAATTTGGCCTGCACAAAAAATGAATGAATCTTGGAGAATGACAGTGGATTATTGTTAATTTAACCAGGTGGTGAATATGATTGCAGCTGCTGTTCCAGATGCTTGAGCAAATTAATACATCTCCTGGTATCTGGTATGCAGTTGTTGATCTGGTTAATGGCTCTCAATACTAATTTTGAAGGATCATAAGAAACAATTTGCCTTCCACTGGCAAGGCCAATTTTTTAAATTGTGATATGGCTGAAAATTTACAGAGCAAATTCACTTTCCATATAGCAGTTCACATACACTTTGTCTCATGACATAGACTACAATTTACCCCAATACAACAGCTCCCTTTACACTTCCTCCCCATAGTTACCCCTTCCCTATGTCCATCCCTCCATGTACTCCTGCCCCCTGACCTGTCTCCCTGTGCATAAACAGCCCTTCTTTCTCCCATGATTGTTCTCTCCAAGGAGTGTATCTACCCCAGGCAAATGTTCAGCTCATATGCCTGTCTTTTGTTTGTTTGGAAGCCACAGGTATGGGTTCAATTCCAGACCTGAAGGGCAGCTAGGGGCCATAGTCTCAGTAGTTCTACCAGGCTCTATCAGATCAGCAAACCTGGTCCCCCCCCTTTTTTTTTCCAAATGCTTTTGAGTTTTGTTCCACATTGTTCTTCCTCTATCCAGGATCTCCTACATAGATCGCTCTCTGAGTAGTTGACAGTGGTAGCCGGGCATCATCTAGTTCTTCTGGTTTCATAGTCGTATAGGCTGTGGATCGCATGGTGTAGCAGTCGCTAGGACTAATTGTTTCCATGTATCTTTGGTTTTCTTCATTCTTCTTTGCTCTGGACGAAGAGAGACCCATCGTTGTGTCTAGATGTCTGCATACAGTCATTCCAGTTACATCTTGCCAAAGAAGGAGATGGAATAATGTTTTGTGTAGTATGTTATGCCAATTGAGCTTGATGTCCCCTGTGACTATGGTCCTGAGCCCACCACTTCAACTACTCAATCCTTCTGGGTAGTTGGCTATGACCAAGCAGTGACTACAAACTTGTCCCTTGCCAGCTCTACTATACACCTGGGAATTCTTACAGATCATACAAATACACTTACAGGACCACTGTCTGCCAACTCTATACATGGTCTTGGGTACACTCCCCACTACATAGACATACCTAATAGTTCAGCCTGTCCATTCATCTATCCAGCTGTATACCCATGTTTGCCTTCACTGACAACACAGTACTATATGTGCAAAAATGTTCATCTTTGTTGTCTGTACCTCCCCTGTACTTCTCTATGTCTTCCTCTTCCTCAATGTCACCATGTTGATCACTCACATTTGGTACATTGTCCTTCTTGTCACCCAAAGCAATAATTATCTCTACCTATCAAACAGTGTTCCCTCTCCTCCCCTCCCAGTCTTGATAATGAACAAAGAAAATTTCCTTCCATATCTAAACATTTCCTTGACTTTTACAATAACATACTAGTACAATATTTGTCCTTCTGTGATTGACTTATTTCACTCAGCATAATGTCTTCCAAGTTCATCCACGTTATGTGGTGATTTGCAGATTCTAAGTTATTCTTTAGGGTTGCATAGTATTCCATTGTGTGTATGTACCATAGTTTGGTTATCCATTCCTCAGTTGATGGACACCTAGGTTGTTT